>NC_143146.1:36007196-36158712 GCF_059928025.1 Delphinapterus leucas | reverse complement strand
TACAAAGCAGGGACAAATAAATGATAGTTTTCAGAAATGAATACTGTATTACATACTTGAAAGTTGCTAAGAGTAGATTATAGATATTCTCACCATACACACATATAAAAAGGTAATTATGTGAAGTGATGAATGTGTTAAATAACATTATTGTGGTAATCATTAAGAAATATATATGTGATTCAAATCACTAAGTTGTACACCTAAAACCTACATAATGTTACATGTCAATTGCATCTCAATAAGGCTGGAAAAAAATGGGAAAAAAGGCCTAAAGTTCTCAATTGAATGTACTCCATTCTGAACTATGTCAATTATTTTATTTATTAGCATTTATCTAACAAAAATGTATAAATAAGATTCTATACCCACTCTAATGAATATGTTTATAAATATATCAAATTCAGAGGTCTTCTTAGTTGAATACAATAAAGAATGATGCTCATATAACAAGCATGATTCACAACCTAGAGATTAGAGTACTTACTCCATTTTTTAAAAAACATCTAGAGTATTTCCAGTTTTCTTTTCAAGAATTCAAAAATTTACATACAAATTTTGGTGTGACTCTGAATTTATGTCATTAAACAGAAAATATTATCAATAAAGATCAATTTATATTTTATATATTTATATTATAAATGCATATTTAAATAGAATAAAAATCATAAAATTCAATAAAACCTCCTTGGGTAAAATATGAGTTACTTTATTTCAATTATAAATGGTGTTTGGAACTGTGCAAGCTACTGTAGTGAATAAACTGTCACGTAGTTATAAGAGACTTTGCATACTGAAACCTCTTTTATAAATGACTTTGCATCTAAAACTGCATAGATACTCATCTTTTGGCTTTACATTCATTCCTATAAAATAAATATTTGAAAATATAGCTGTTCAATTCTTGAAAGTTATTTTTCTTTAATTTAAAAATGTTGCAATGTCATCAACTGATTATAAAAGGGCAAATGATAAAATATGTTGAATTAACTGTAAAATTTGTGGGCTAATATTTGATTCTAGATCATTTAGTACACACACACACACACACACACACACAACTTCAGTTCAAAGAGAACAGGTTTTTTTAAAAAATTAATTTTTGTTTTTGTTCTCCTCATTCTTTGGATTGTTGCTATAGCTTCCCTAAGTAAATAAGTATTCTTTAAAACTGGATCATTGATTCCCTGATTTCAGTGCCATTTGTTTTATCTTTATCTTTACTCTTTCATCAAGTAAACACACAAGTTTACTTGATTTTTTAGATCTTTCAGTTTATGGCTTGTATATGAGGTTATTTTTCTCTTGCTTAACTAATAAATGATGAACTAACTACCTGTTGAATCAGAATCTTTTTACACTGATACATGAATGAAAAGACGTTCATTACCACTTATACATAAGAATATCATATGTCTGCTGAGATTTTGAGCAATATGTGACAGTTTTCTTGAAGGAAATATCTATACATAAAACGTATTTATGAATTTAGAATAATATATCTGAAAAAAAGTATTTATCTTTGAACTCTGCAAGACAGCATTTTTAAGAAATATACCATGAGATTTATCTTGTTGAAATAGTAATGAAGATGGGAGAGGATCAATATAATTAGATAACTGTACCCAAAATGGAAAAATTATAAAAGAAGATATCTTGGAACATCAAGGAAGAAAAAGAAACAATGAAAATAGAATAAATGTGAGTACATACAATATGTTATCCTTTTCCTTATGAACTTATAAATAATATTTAATAATTAAAACAAAAATTATACCACCATCAAGACAATAATACTTAAAAGTGTGGAAGAAAAAAATCTAAATGAAACTGAGTTTTCCACACATCACACAAAGTGGCAAAATATTTATGTAAATTGAAATACCCAGAGCAACCACTATAGAAATATACTCAAAATCACAATAAATAAATGAAGACAGAATCATGAAAAAAAAAAAAGTTCAAGTAACCCTCATGAAAACAAAGCAAAAGAAACAGTTATACATACCAGAGAAAACAGATAGAAAACAAATAAAAATGGCAGACTTAAGCAATAACACATCAATATTTATTTAAAATGTAATTGGTCATTAAAATACACCAGTCAAGAGATAGATTAGCAGAGTGGATTAAAAAATTCAATCCAGCTTGCTACTTATAAGAATCTATGCTTAAATTCAATGGCATATATAGCTTAAAAGTAAAAAGACAGAAAATGATATAGCATGTAAATATTAACCATAAAAAGCAAAAGTGACTATATTAATAAGTAATAAAATAGACCTTATAACAAAGAAAGTTACTACAGACAAAGAGGGACATACATAATGATAAGAGAAAGGATCAATCCATCAAAAATTCAAAGCAATCCTAAATATGTACATATCAAAAAACAGGTCCCCAAAACTTTTGAAGCAAAAGTTGATAGAACTGAAAGGAGAAATAGACAAATCCACAATTACTGCAGGGGACTTCAACAACCCCCTGTTTGCGACTGATAAAGCTACTAGACAGACGATCAGGAAACATTTGGAAGAGTTGAACAATGTAACAAACCAACAGGATCTAATTTGTTATATATCGCACACTCCACACAATAACAACAGAACATACATTTTTTTGAAGTGCTGATGTGTTATAGATTGAATTGTGTCCCTCCAAATAAAGATATGTCTAAGTCTTAACCCCCAGCACCTCAGAATGTGATCTTATTGAGTAATAGGGGTTATTGTAGATTCAATTAGTTAAGAAAAAGTCAAACTGGAGTAGGATGGGACCCTAATTCAGTATGACTGGTGTCCTTATAAGAAGGGTCAAAACAGAGAGAAATGCAGAGAGAACACCATGTGAAGATGGAGAAGTGGAGTGATGCATCTAGAAGCCAAACTAGGTCAAAAATTGACAGCAAACCACCAGAAACTAGAAAGATATAAAGAAGGATTTCCATACAATATTTCAGAAGGAACATGGCACAGCTAAATATGTTGCTGGAATTCTAGTCTCTAGAACTGTGAGATAATACAGTTCTGCTATTTTAAGCCAAGCAATATGTGGGACTTTGTTATGGCAGTCCTAGGAAGTTAATTCATCATGGAAGATTCAACAAGAAAGACCATATCCTAGACCCTAAATCAAACCTCATAAAACAAATTTAAAAGAATTTACATCCTAGAGAGTGTGTTGTCTGATCATAATGTAATCAAGCCAGAAATCAACAGAAAGATAACAGGACATTTTTAAACATAGGAATTTAAAAAACACACTTTTTAATAATCCATGGGTAAAAGGCATTCATAAAGAAAATTTAAAAAATAGATCTTAATTAAAATTAAAATGAGACATATGAAAACATGTGAGATTCATATAAAGTAGTGCTGAGGGGAATTTGTATCACTAAAGGCTTACATTAGCAATAAGAACAGTTCTCAAATCAATAACTTAAGTTTCTAGTTAAAATACTAGAAAAAGAAGAGTATAATAAGACCACATTAAGCAGAAGACAAGAAGCAATAAAGAGCAAAATTCAAGGAAATTGAAAATAAGAAAGCAGTAGAGAAAACCAAGTAAACAAATGTTCAAAATAAAATTTTAAATTTGATAAACTTCCAGCAAGAATGACAAACATACAAATTGAAAAGACATGAATCATCAATATTAGGATTAAGAGACATATCACAATAGATTCTGTAGCTATTAAGAGAAAGATAAGGGGATTCTATGCATGGCTTTGAACTCATAAATTTGAAAATTTGAAGAAATGGACCAATTCCTCCAAGACCATCAACAAACAAAACTCAACCAAGATAAAATAGATAATACAACTAGTCTTATAACCATTAAAAAATGTATTTGTAATTTAGAACTTCCCCTAAAAATAAACCCCCAGGCTGACATGGTTTCACTGGAGAATTCTACCAAATATTTAGGAAAAATTAAGAACAATTTTATGCAATCTCTTTGAGAAGATACAGGAGAGACCCCTTCACATCTCTTTTTATGAGACCAATATAACCTTCATGCCAATACTAGACAAAGAGTACAAAATACAAAATTAAGGAATAATATCTCTCATAAACTTAGACACAAAAATTCTCAACAAAATATTAGCTAACTGAATCCAATAATGTATAAAAAACATTATGCACCATGATAAATTGTGATTTATCCCAGTTATGCCAGGCTGGTTTAACATGAAAATTAATGAATATAATCCATCATATCAACACTCTAAAAAGAAAAATATGATCATATTAATTAATGCAGGAAATCATTTGACAAAATCCAACACCCATTCATAAAAAAAAGCTCTCAAGAAATTAGAAATAGAGAGGGATTATCTCTTCTTGAAAAGGGAATTCTATAAAAGCCTTCAGATAAATCATAGTTAATGGTGAACAAATTTTTTCTCTCTGAGATTGAGAACAAGGCAAGGTTACCTTGGTCAGCTCTCACCATTCCTTTTCAAATTATTGCTGGACATTTTAACCAATTCTAAAAGGCAAAGAGGAAAAAGGCGTACAGGTTTTAAAATGATGAAATCATGTCATTATTTGCAAATGACATGATTGTATACATAGATAACCATAAGAAAATCAGTGAAATAATAAGTGACTTCAGAAAGGTAACAGAATATGACACTCAAAAATCAACCCCATTACTATATTACTTTATACTAATGTTTATACATATATATGCACACAAAAATACATAGTTATATATAACTATATGTTGCAATACTAATACTAATATAGCACAATGAGCATGCTGAAACTGAAAACAAAACAGGATACCATTTACATTCACTCCAAAGAAAATGAAATACTTAGATATAACTTAACAAAAGAGGTACAGGCCTGGTATGCTGAAAATTACAAAATACTGATGAAAGAAATAAAATAATATTTAAATATCAATAAAAGGAAAGAAATAATTTTCTCACGGAGGTTGGAAGACATAGTAAAGATGTTATTTTTCTTTATGATTTACTTACTTCACTCTGTTTGACAGACTCTAGGCCCATCCAAGTCTCTACAAATGACCCAATTTTGTTCCTTTTTATGACTGAGTAATATTCCATTGTATATATGAACCACATCTTCTTTATCAACTCATCTGTTGATGGACATTTAGGTTGCTTCCATGTTCTAGCTATTGTAAATAGTGTTGCAGTGAGCACTGGGGTGCATGTGTCTTTTTGAATTAACGGTTTTCTCAGGATATGTGTCCAGTAGGGAGACTGCTGGGTCACATGGTAGTTCTATTTTTAGTTTTTAAAGGAGCCTCCATACTGTTCTCCATAAATGCTGTATATTAACATATATATGTGGAATCAAGCAAAATGGTGCAGATGAACCTATTTGCAGGGCAGGAACAGAGATGCAGATGTAGAGAATGGATGTGTGGCCATGGAGGGGAGGGGTAGTGGGATGAATTGGGAGACTGGGATTGACATATATACACTACCATATGTAAAACAGATAGCTAGTGGGAACCTGATGTATAACACAGGGAGCTTGGCTCGATGCTCTGTGGTGACCTAGATGGGTGGGATGTCGGGGGGAGTTGGGAGGGAGGTCCAAGAGGGAGTGGATATATGTATATATATAGCTGATTCACTACGTTGTACAGCAGAAACTAACACAACATTGTAAAGCAACTATACCTCAATTTACAAAAGTGAAAAAAATGTTATTTTTACACAAACCGATCTATACATTTAAGGCAGTTTTTATAAAAATATCAGCAAGGGTCTTCCCTGGTGGGGAGTCCGTCTGCTGATGCAGGGGACGCAGGTTTGTGCCGCGGTCTGGGAAGATCCCACGTGCCGTGGAACGGCTGGACCCGTGAGCCATGGCCGCTGAGCCTGCACGTCCGGAGCCTGTGCTCCACAATGGGAGAGGCCACAACAGTGAGAGGCCCGTGTACCGCAAAAAAAAAAAAAAAAAAAATCTCAGAAAGGATTTTGTAATCATTGACAAGCCCATGCCAAAATCTATATGGAAATGGGAAAGGGATAAGTCCTAGAAGAGCTCAGAAGATCTTGACAGAAAAGAACAGAGTGGGAAGAATCACTCTACTTGATACAGTACACTAACTGAGACAGTATGGTCTTAGCAGTGGAATAGACATATAGATCAATGAAACAGAATACAGTACCTAGATATATCCACACAAATATGTTCAACTGATATTTTGACAAAATTACAGAAGAAATTCAGTGGAGAAAGGATAGTCTTTTCAATAAATGGTGTTGGAGCAATTGAGTATCCTTGGAAAAATGGAACTTGACCTAAAATTTATATCTTATACAAAAAAACTAATTCAAAATGGATTATAGGCTTAAATATACAATAGAAAACTACAGAAAATTTAGGAAAAAGTAAAAAACACTGGGGAATATCTTCAGGATCTAGGACTAGGCAAACTGTTCTTAATATTGACACCAAAATATGATCCATTAAAGGAAAAGAAATTCAGTAAAGTAGACCTCATCATAACTAAAAATACTTGTTTAATGAAAGTCCAATGTGAAGAGAATGAAAAGACAAGCTACAGAGTTAGAGAAAATATTTATGAGTCACATATCTGACAAAGGGTTAGTTCTATAACATACACAAAAATGTCTCAAAACTCAATAGTAAAACAAACAACAAAAATCCAACTAAAAATGTTCAAATGACAGAACAGATGTTTTATTTAAGATGATATACAAACGGCAAACAAGCATATAGAAAGGTATTCAGATTTATTAGCCATCAAGAAATGCAAAACAAAACCAAAATGTGATATTGCTATACATCTATTAGGATGGCTAAAGTGAAAAAAAAAAAAAAGTGACAAGACCAAATGCTTGTGAGAATGAGGAGAAACTGGATTATCGATATATTGTTGGTGGAAATGTAAAATCATACTGCCTCTCTGGAAACAATTTGTCAGATTCTTATAAAATTAAAATGTAATTGTCACATACCCAGCAATTGCAATCCTGGAAATTCACCCCAAGGAAATGAAAAACGTATGTGTACCAAAAAACCTGCATACACAGTATGCAGTAGCTTTATTTGTAATAGCCAAAAACTGGGTGGGGAGGGAATGTATGTTCTTCAACAGTGAATCGTTCAACTAGTACATCCATCTCATAGAATACTGCTCAGCAATAAAATGAGACAAACACTGATACACAACACAACTTAGATATATCTCCAGGGAATTATGCTGACTACAAAAGCCAGACCCTAAAGGTTACATAATGTATAATTCCGTTTACCTAACATTTTGAACTGATGAAATTATAAAACTGGAGGACAGATTAATGGTTACCAGTGCTTTGGGACAGAGGAAAGCAAGGGGGGTGGGAATGATAAAGGTGCACTTATACAAGCATAAGAGGAGGAATCTTCGTGGTGTTGAAACTGTGTAGTACCTTGACTGTTGTGCTGGATACAGAGCTCTACACAGGTGACAAATGCATGTGGAACTTAATACATACACACACACATGCATGCATGCAAAAACAAATGAGAATAAGTAGAACTGAAAAGATTTGAATAAGATTAGTGGATTGCATCATTGCCAATATCCTTCATGTAATATTATAACCATAGTTTTGCTGTTACCATGGGGAATTGGAAAAAGTGTACAAGCGATCTCCCTGTATTATTTCTTGCAACTGTACATGAATCTACAATTATCGCAATAATTTTTTGAAGTTTTTTTAGATTATGAACCTCAGTTAGGCAAAGAAATTATCAAACTGACAAAATAAGTATAAAAAATTCTATAGAATAAGATGAGATATAATATACTTCAGGCAAATTCTAATAGTTCAAATGAAAGAGAATAAATATAATTTATTGAAACAGCCACTATGGAGAACAGTATGGAGGTTCCTTAAAAAACTAAAAATAGAACTACCATACAACTCAGCAATCCCACTACTGGGCATATACCCTGAGAAAACCATAATTCAAAAAGAGTCATGTACTGCAATGTTCATTGCAGCTCTATTTACAATAACCAAGACATGGAAGCAACCTAAGTGTCCATTGACAGATGAATGGATGAAGGAGATGTGGCACATATATACAATGGAATATCACTCAGCCATAAAAAGAAACAAAATTGAGTTATTTGTAGTGAGGTAGATGGACCTAGAGTCTGTCATACAGAGTGAAGTAAGTCAGAAAGAGAAAAACAAATACCGTATGCTAACACATATATATGGAATCTAAATAATAATAATAATAAAAGGTTCTGAAGAACCTAGGGGCAGGACAGGAATAAAGATGCAGACATAGAGAATGGACACTTGAGGACACAGGGAGGGAAAGGGTAAGCTGGGGCGAAGTGAGAGAATGACATGTGTATATATATACTACCAAATGTAAAATAGATAGCTAGTGGGAAGAAGCCTCATAGCACAGGGAGATCAGCTCTGTGCTTTGTGACCACCTAGAGGGGTGGGATAGGGAGGATGGGAGGCAGGAGATATGGGGATATATGTATACATATAGCTGATTCACTTTGTTATAAAGCAGAAACTAACACACCATTGTACAGAATTTATATTCCAATAAAGATGTTAAAAAAAAAGAAAGAAAAGAAAACAGTGGGGGAACAGAGTGGTTGGGGCACAAAGAAGAATGACACTTCTCTGATTGTAGCTCTTCTTGTTGTATCATTTTATGCCAGATATTAAGGGAGCTCTTTTAACAATGTTTGGCAAATAGAAACATAGGAAACAGCTAGACGAGTCTTCCACTTGCCAAATCTGAGAAACATTTGAACACCACAATAAATTTGGAGAGTAATAAACTAGAAACCATTCAAAATAAGAATTCATGACTTCAAATTAATGATGGACACACAGACAGTTGGATGGATGATAGATAGATAGATAGATGATAGATAGATAGGTGGATAGATCAGTAAAAAAAATAGAGTGTGAGCTTACAGATGTTGTTTGCTGATTAGTAAATGTAGTGGAATTGTAGCAATTGGGAAATCATTTTTTAAAATATCACAGTATAGGCTGGTATAAGCAAGAATCATCAGTGGCTGCTAAACTCAGTGGAAGGGATGAGCATCAGGATATTTGTATCATCTGAAAGTGTCTCTGCACTGAGAGCATATTACTTTTAAGGGAAAAATGTTATCCATTGTATACTTGGGATAACACCTTGGTCACGCGGTCAAATAAATTTTACCATTAAGGATCATATGGATATTGTGTGCCTCCCTTCAATTATCTTGCTTGGCTCAATTCTCCAAACTTCAGTGAGCATGATTAATAAAAATATTATTTGACAATATCACATTCTTTTGGTGGTTTTCATGCATTCAGAATTAGGTTCAACTTCCTTAATAGGGCTTAAAAGATATTTCAAGACCTAGAATATTTCTGGACTGCTTTAGATCAATTTTCTACTTTGGTGTATTTTGCAATCAATATTGAACTTCTTTTAGTTTCTAGGATGTGTCATGTTCTTTCTACTTTACCTTTTCTCATACAGTGTTCCCTCTGCCAACAAAAATCTTCTCTATACTCCACACTTCATACGCTATTGGGGCTCTCCTTGATTCTACAATTCCTCCTTAGAATCCCAATGAGTCTCCCATTCCCCTGTTTATAGTTTCTCTGGAATGAAAAACTATGTCCTTTTCCCAGTGTATGTTTTAATCGCCTCCTCTTTACCCCATTGCTGAGAGAGGGAATCCCACCCTAAGATTATGTCACTGTCTGAACACATAACATCTAACCCTGGATAGATGAAGTAGACAGAGGTTTATTAGTCATATCTCCTCACAGGTCATTGTTGGGGACATTGTACACCATGTAGAGTCACACAGAGGCTGCACTCAGGAACAGAGTGAACAACCAGGGGCTATGTGAGGCAGGCTTTGTAGTATCAAGAGGTGGAGGTGCCCCTTGATTTCCACAGGAGGATGTGATTTGTTTGAGTGAATAATTCTGCAGCATGGCAGGAAACTGAAACCTTCCACTCAGGAATAAGTAGGAACTGCACCTGGTCCATATGATAAGGAGTGCTACTCGACCAAGGGACCTTATCTATAGGAGCAGAGTGGGGATGGGAACTTGTTGTTAGGCCATTCAAATCCTCCCAATTTTTCCAGGTGTAAAGGGAGTACAGCATGTTACTTATTCAATAAAAATGTGTAAATTTTAGTTTTCCTTTCTCCCCAAACCATGATACCCCCTTGAAAACACCACTTCTAAACAACTCAGCCATCCTCTGCACTCCTAAACACATGTGGCCCAAACTGTGATTTATAAAAATAATACTTTATACTTTGTGTTTCAGAAAATTTATATTGAATTTACTTATACTCTCAAATCAACTTGTAATCTATTTACCAAAATGTTTTCCAATACATATTTATGACTTATTATTTAACACAGGTTGCCTATAATTTTTGATATATATGTAAGATGCAATAATATTACAACCATCTAGGGTTTAATTTGCCAAAGCTTCCTGATGATACTAACTTGCCCTTTGTATTATACTTAGCATATTGCTGCTTTTTTTCCCCAAGAGTTGAATGGATTTTGATTTACCATCATTTGAAATATTTAACTATACAACTACATAGAAGTTCTGAGTTTAAGTCAAAACTAGCTGCAATGTACATTTGCTCTGTGTATCATTTATGGTGTTTGAAACCTCTGAAATGAAATGTACAGCTTCTTGCCTTATGATCACTTTTTCATAAAGACTTGAAACACTTTTGAGTTGTGCTTTGAGGAAAAACAATTTAAATATATTTTCAAGATGAGTTTACTGACATTTCAAAGATGGCATCTTAGACTTTTCTTTCAAATAATTTTGTGGTACATGGGCCTCTCACTGTTGTGGCCTCTCCCATTGCAGAGCACAGGCTCTGGACGTGCAGGCTCAGTGGCCATGGCTCACTGGTCTAGCCGCTCCGTGGCATGTGGGATCTCCCCGGACCGGGGCACAAACCCGTGTCCCCTGCATCGGCAGGCGGACTCTCAACCAGTGCACCACCAGGGAAGCCCTCAAATAATTTTTTAACTGACTTATTTACTTATTCCACTTGAATGTATCACTGAAACAATCACAAAATTTATTGAAATTAGGCTGACTGTGATCATAACCTGACCAATCAACTCCTCAAAAAATATCCAAACTTTATCTCTCAATCATTCACTAATACTTCATTAAATAATTATTAAAGTGTTTCTGATCTGGACATATATTCTGTTGAATGTTAGGAACAGAGTGGCAAATAAGTCAGATACGACTCATTTCCTAACAAACTCAAGTCAGTAGAAATATTAATTTAGAGAAAAATTTCTTAGGAAGATTTCATTCTACTTAGATTTTTTACAAGGACAAGCCACAATATTAAATTTATAAAAGTATATTAGCTATAGGAATCCAACACCAGACAGTGGGAGATGAATTGGATATATTCAAATATTCACAGCATTAGGATACATAGATCCCACATAAATATCCAATTGTATTCCTCCTACTCTTAGTATTAATTAATGTTCTTAAAAGAAAATATCATAAAATAATTTAATTTAGGGTAGGTCATTTTATGTCATTAGCATCTTGTGATATTTTATTAGAATACTTAAGAATAAGTAGAACCCACCAAATTTTGAATAATATTTTATTTCCTTATGTTGCCATTATAATGGTGATTATGTCCTGAAATGTTGTAAAGTATTTCCAACATTAAGCTAAGATTATAGCTGCTCTGATACTCAGCATAATACAAGGCATTTCAAGGAATATGCAGTATTTTAAATTTCCCTAGTGAGGTCAGTCAGCAGAAAACATACTAAACAAAAGAAAGCAAGAAAAATTAAATAATAACTAATAAAACCAAAGAATATAACCAATAAAACTAAAACACCCCACATATGTCTTTAAAAGAGGACACATAAGGACATAAGCAGCGTATTTTTAAAAATGCCATCAGTTTCTGCTTATATTGGGCTTTTAACTGTTGTGGAAATTATGCTGAAAATGGTGGGACTAATCCTATTGGGATAACCAGGGAAATGGAATAGTTGGTAGATCACAGAAAAAGAATCCAATCATCTACCTAACTTCAGGGACTACTAAGGTGATTGTCTGAATGTAATTACATCATTACTTTTTACACAATTATATTAGCATATTTTAGTTTGGTTTAAAGTTACTATTTTGGTTTTCTTACAGTGGCCTAATTGAGAAAAAAACTGAATTCAGAAGACAAAGAAAGTAATTGAAAAGTGCAAAAATAATTCACAGGGTTGCAGTAATATTTTGGCAGGTTAAATTTCACTCCCACAGTGATTTGAATGAAGAGCTCCAAGAGAAATTGTCTGGGTGCAAAGCAACCCTAAACAAATTTTGTGACTGCATTAGTCAAGCAACATACATGCAAAATGAAATTGACAAATTCAGTGCCGACCTATTCCCCAAGTCTATTGGAAACTAGAGTCTGTGAGTTACCTTTAAGCAACTTATGAGATAGGGATTCCATCTATTTTTTCCTATTTTTTTTCCCATTCTATGAGTTATTTTAAGGTGATTCCACAAATACCACAGATCTAAACTGTCTTTTTTTCAATACATAAATCTTACAGTTGTTTCCTCTGCTCTTAAATATGATTATGATATGATTGCTTTGGAGAAATTCACAACAGCTCTTTTACAAAATAGAATTTAAATAGGTCCTAAGAGATTGATACTGTGAGGTGGTTTCACCATTAAGATGTTTTTATGATATGTAAAATATAGGTTAAAGTGTGGTTATCAGAACCACATCATCCTTTTTACACAGCAAATGTGGCTCTCCATTTCCACCCCCATCCTGGATATGGCTATTAGGAGTTAATAAATCCAACACCCTCCATTTTCTGCCATTTTCTGCCACATCCACCTTCTTCTATTCCTCTAGTAACTCACTGCTGTAAGGCAGTACGGTTAGGCAACTACCCCCACCTGACCAATGTGGACAATGAGACCAGGGTGCCATTTTTCTACAGTGCAGAGCCCAACCAATATCTTCCTCCTCAGGGTTTTTTAGAAATAAATGGAAAAACTAGGGTACTGCCCCCAAATAACAATATAGCAACACTGACACCGAAGAAGTGGAATAGACCTCTACTCAACACATGCTGTGATCAGAAACACACCTGAAGGAAAATACCCTGATCCTAGAAAGTATGACTCAAATGGCCTATTACTCCTATTGTTCTAAATGGGCCCCCACCTGGGCTAGTATTTATCCACGTCACACTGCTCACTTTGAAAATTACAGCACTGAGGACACTTGGGTAAGGAGAGATATGGTAACCACCCACAGACAGAACAATTCTAACGCGCAAGCTTGTCATCAGGCCCAAGATCCCTCCCAAACTACTCTTGCAGTAGTCTGAAATCAATTAATAAGCCAAGAGCAGACCCACTCAAGAAGCTATCCAAGAATCAACGATCATGGCTGCTGCATCTTGCTCACAGTGACAGTTGTTTTATAAGATTTAAGGATTCTTTTAATGATGGGACTCAACACACTGGCACTCTGGATAAATGAAAGGCAGAACTCTATGTTACTTAGAACTCTAAAAGTGAGAAGGTCACCAGGCAGAGTCACACAGGTGCTGTACCATGGAGCAGAGTACAGTAAGCTGGAATTGTAGGAAGCAGTTTATGTCTGACAAGTGGGATTGGGTTAGCTAGGTTTTGCTAGCTCCCTGTAGTTTGTCTAATTTGAATAACCATACAGGCTCAGGGACAGATTGGGCTGTCCCTAGCTCTCTGGTACCTAGTCTGGGTAAAGTTAGGGTGGGTGCATTTTGACCCTGGTGTTTGAGCACCCTACTAGGGAAGTGGCTGGGTGTGGAATTAACAAGTTGTTGGAAAAGGGGAACTGACCAGCCTCTATCCAGGGCCTCAAAACTTTTTTTGTTGTTGTTTATTTATTTATAATTTACTTTATTTATTTGGCTGCATTGGGTCTTCATTGCTGCTCACAGGCTTTCTCTAGTTGTGGCGAGCAGGGCTACTCTTCGCTGTGGTGTGCGAGCTTCTCATTGAGGTGGCTTCTCTTGTTGAGAAGCACAGGCTCTAGGCATGCTGGCTTCAGTAGTTGTGGCACATGGGCTCAGTAGTTGTAGCACATGGGCTCAGAAGTTGTGGCGCACGAGCTTAGTTGCTTCACAGCATGTGGGATCTTCCTGGACCAGGGCTTGAACCCATGTCCCCTGCATTGGCAGATGGATTCTTAACCACTGTGCCATGAGGGAAGTCCCAAAACATTTTTTGTTTTAATTCCAGTGAAAGCCTGATCTTAGAGACCTCAGGATTTTACAGGAGAAAGCACCAGGATGTTCTGGGATAAAAGAAAACAGCTGAGTACTCCTGATGCTGTAGGCCTCTCCTCCCACACTCCTTCCTAGAGTCTGGCTCACACCATTTATCATGCAAATCCAGAAGGCCTAGCCAGACAACCCCATTACAGCCACAGTGCAGGGCATCTTGCCCCAGAGGCTGGGCCAGGCTGGTAGGAACTGGCTCTGGACCAAAGGCTGGGCAGGGAAGAGACCATCTGAGGCTGGAATCTGTGAGAGAAGTGCACATACTCTGGTAGCAATTTTTAAAGCCTTACAAGATCTGGAATGAGTAATGGAATATACACTTGCAGTGAGTATATAGTCTTTCCTCAAGGAACCTTAGTCTCCTTTTTAATCAATGAGTTCTGGGCTTAAGAATTGGTTAAACTGTGGAAAGTAAAGAGGTCTGGGGCAGAGCAAATTTGTGTGGTTTTGGAGAAGGCCCTGGTACAGAATGTGGCATGACATACTCAGGTGTTATGCTCAGGTGAAAACCTGCCAGCTGGAAGGTCAACCTAACCTTTCATAGAATCACCTCCTACAGGTGTAGGTACAATCAGAGTTGAGTTGAAAACATATGGTGAGGGAACTGTAAGGCTTTGCTACAAGCGCTTTCTTAGACTCATTTTAATGTGGGACAAAAGTTACAAAGAAATTTAATTGACAGGTGAATTTCTTTGTCCTTTGTGAGATATTTGTATCATTTCACAAACATAGTTTTTAAAATACAACTTTCTCCATTGAAAATCTTTTCAGATCCACTCTGCCATGTGTCAGGGATAATGTGATGGATGGTTTTTTTGGTAATCTTATTTGAATCTCAAGATAATTATCCTAAAACATTCTCAACACTGCTAATTCATCTCCTTAATTTACAGTTTGGTGTTGTTTTTATTTCCATTATTGAGGAAGTGGTTTGGGAGGTCAGGTTTCCCTCTATTAAGTGTTACAGGTATTGGTGGGGAAGAAGCCAGGAGGATTGAGGTATTGTTACAAAGTATCTGACAACTTTCCATTGCCCTTGAGGAGAAAATAAACTATGTTCATTTATGAAATATAAGCCAAAATAGTAAACTATGAGCTTTTAATGACAATTAAATTGCTTTAAATTTTATAGTAACCCTAAATTTTCTCACAATACCTGACATGAGAGAGGCTTAAGAAGGGCATACTGGATAAATGAATGAAAAATGTCCAGTACCCTTTACACCTTTATCTAACCTTAGGTTTCAACATTGCATTCTTCGTAGCCTTGCTAACTGCACTCATTACTGACGAGGATCTCAGTGTTCCAAACTCCATTTCCCTGTGTTCAGTGTCCTTTACCATTTTCAATGTTTCCTGTTGAAAATTTCCTTAGTTTTGAAGGCTTTGCTTAATTTTTTTTCAGAGTCTCCTTTTCCATACATAAACCTCCACCATATACTATCCATCTTTCATGGAACTTATGGGGGTGTTATACCTTTAAATTGTAGATATTTGTATAAGTATTGTACATTGCCTGTGTTATTCTATTGCTGTTTTGTTTTTTTGATTAGACTCTTTCAAAAGATCTATAGAGTATTTATTTAGAAGGATGATGGTAATAAGTTTAGGGAAATATTTTTTAAATATAAAAATGTTATTTCTTTGAATATGGTGAACAGGTTGCCATGCAACAAATCACTTGTTAAACACTGGGGATGCAATAGTGAGTGAGTCACACAAAATCAGTGTTCCCATAAAGCATATCTAATGAAATAACAGATAAGAAATACACAATTATACAAGCTCTAGATGGACACCACTAAATTCTATAAGTGAAAAGTACAAGGTATTATGAAAATTTATAAATGGAGACAAGCACTTACCTGATGAACAGGTATTTGAATTTGTCAGAAAACTGAGTAAAAATTGTTGTCTTAATCCATCCTAGCTGCTGTAACAAAATAAAACAACTGGGTAGCTTATAAACATCAGAAATTGATTTCTCACAGTTTTGGAGTCTGACAAGTCCAAGATCAAGGTTCTGTCAGATTCTGTGTCTGGTAAGGACTGGCTTCTTTATAAACAGCCATCTTCTTATTGTAACCTCACAGGTGAAGGGGCAAGGGAGCTGTCTAGGGCACTAATCCATCATGAGAGCTCTGCTCTCATGACTGAATCGCCTCCCAAAGACCCCAAATTCTAATACAATCACATTGGTCATTTCATTTTAACATATGAATTTGAGGGTGATACAAACATTCAGACCATAGCAGTTGCCAAGCAAAGGATTTTGTTATTGAAGTTATTTTGTTTTGAAGGAATAGTGATGACTGAGCATGTTAATAGGACATTTGGAAAGATGAAGCTTAGCTCCTTGGAAGAAAATATGTAAGAAACTTTGGCTGAGACATTGGGATCCTAGCAGAGTTGGTGCGAAGCTAATCAGTGGCTCCACTGTGTAAGGCATTTTGGATGATGCTACAGATATTTCACATTCTAGGGTCATTCTTTGTAAATTTTATCTATAAATATGTTTATCACAACATTAGTTCTAATATAAAAATTTGAAAAACTCTAAAATTTATTAAATGAGCCAATGTATGTTATATAATATGGTAAAATATGTTTCTGTTAAAATTGTTTATAAAATATTGAATGACACAAGAAAGCACTTAAATTCAGTTGAAAGAATTCTAGTGCACCAGTGTGTATATTATATAAATGTAACTAGATGGCAGTCCTATATGTATGGGGAAAACATGCATAGAAAAGTATGTGGAGCAGTAAACATTGAATCTTTTTTAAACTCTGATTTCATTTTAAAATTTTCTTCTGTAAGCTTTTTCAAGTTATGTAATAAAAATAGTATATCTTACATTTTATAGAAAAACCTTCTACATGGTTGTTAATATCGTACAAGGTATTTTTGGAATATGTTGTTCAATATATTTCCTAATTAGTTAAGATATCATGATAATAACATAGATCATATAGAGCCTTGGCTGTCAAAAAGATTAACTTTATCAGAGTATATGATTAATTTACACATACTTCGTAAAAATCATACAGATGTGTATAGTAATTTCAGGGCACTAAGAAGGAAGATAATATTGAAATTTAATAAAAGTGCATTCAGTAAATATAATATAGAGAATATTAAAGTAGCAGTGAGCCTCAGAAGTAGTCTAAAAATCCCCATATTTTAAACAAAGAACTAAGGAGTGGAATGGTTTAATTATTTGTACAAATTATAGTGTGTGTGAGGAATAAAGTCACACCTAGAAACAGTGGGTCTTTGTTTTTTGTTTTGTTTGGTTTTGTTTTTTTTGAGAGTTCAGGTCTGTATTTTTTTTAAAACATCTTTATTGGAGTATAATTGCTTTACAATGGTGTGTTAGTTTCTGATTTATAACAAAGTGAATCAGCTATACATATACATATATCCTCATATTTCCTCCCTCTTGTGTCTCCCTCCCACCCTCCCTATCCCATCCCCCCTAGGTAGTCACAAAGCACTGAGCTGATCTCCTGTGCTATTATTTAAGAGCCCAAATGTATTTGGTTAATACACCAGGCTGGAATCAAATTGTATGTGTGAAATTTGCTCTGACTAATCATTACATTTTCTGTTTCAGGTTATGCTTGGTCTAGAAATATTAGTAGAATATATGTATTTTTTTTTACATGTTTTCTTTAACTCTACTATACTTCCACAAATAAAATCATATTTTCCACAAAATAAACTTACAAAAAGCACATGCTTCTTGCCACAATAAGTTCCATCATTTCAAGAGTTAAGAACACAAGTTACATATACATGTGAACTAGATTGCAGCAAAAACATCAATTCTTTTGGCTATCTTTGTTATCATTACCTGTTGTTGGGACTGAATCAATATTGAGATGATCTGCATCAATCGTTAAAACAGCTTACATGAGCAGATCAGTTATGCCATGGAACACACTTACTCTGCACACGTGACCACAGCATTAGACTAAATCTGTTAGCTTTTTAAAAGCTAATAACTATTATCTTTTCAATGTACACGTTTCCTTTTAGAGCTGCATAATTTTTTCATTGTCCTTTTCTTGTCCTGCTTAAACATTTTCTACCTTTTGTGTAGAGGAAGAGCAAAGACTGAGATAATATATTTAAAGTAAAATATCCTTTTTTTTCCTTTACCTTTTCAAAGAATATTTAATTTCTTTGTTAGTGTTCAACAAATTTTCTATCTCTACAATAAGTCAAATGAAAAATTAGTTTTACAGCTTATATAAGCACTTAACGATATAACTAAATTGAAATATATTACATAATTCTTATTTGAATAAATATTTCTACTATACATAGCAGAATTTTTAAGCACTAATGTTAAAATTTTGAAGTAACAGTATTGTTAGTGATCACTGCTTTAAAATACTCTTTTTTAAATATTTATGTCTTGCCAGTATAAGTTCAGATCCCTTTTCTAATAGAGATGTTCAGGTCCTCTCTGTTTCCTTACTTGCACATATGTCTCCACATTATTAAACACCTTGATCATCCCTACCTTTGAAAAACAGATTATTTTGTCCAGATGGACTAATAGTTCTTGAATCCAATGATATACTTGTTATAATCCATCACAAGGTGTTGAGTTTAAAGTCAAATAAACTGACAATATAATACAATGTGAAAAGTGACTTGATAGCAGTAAAATTGCAGTGCCATGGAAGAACAAAAAATACTATGTAATCTGAAAAGTAGGGGATAAATAATACCTTTCTGGAGGAAAAGACCCTCAGTACAAGTCTTATAGAATCAGTAGAAGCTAAACAGGAAGCAGCTGTTCAGGCAGGAACAGCAAGCAGCAAGTTCAAAGTTAGAGCTGTGAGACAGTGTCTCTGCACTTGTGACTAGTATATTTTTCTCCTATTTATTAAATTAACATTCCTCTCATTTTGGCCTCTGCCAGTTGTTCTGAGTCTACTTCCCTGGGGCCTTTAAGACTTTGATTAATTTATTTTGTCAACAACCATGCTGAAATCTGGATGAAATCTGTCTACTCACATTTCCTTCATATAAGAGTACATAAATGCTGCCAATGATAAAAATGAGCCTAGTATAGTTCAAATTCGGCCTAATTATTAGGATGTACTAATGATAAAAATAGGTGAATAGTATTTATTTAGTGAATCTGAGAAATAAATATGTAATAAAATAAATGAACGATGGAGGTTATAGTACATAATGAGGGAGATCCCCGGAGCATGTGTGCCACAGGTATACCAGTTGAACACCATGGTAAGGAGTAGACAAGCAAAAATGTAGGAACCATGGAACGAGAGGTCTGAAGGAAGTGTTCTTCACTAAAAAAGAAATATTTGGAAGAAGGCAAAGAGGAAGGACAAAACAAAAAAGTGGAGAGAGTTAGGGGACACGTGATTGTATAGCACATGGTCTTTTTTAGTACTGTCAACATAATAATAAAGTATGATAAGACAAGATTCATCTCAAAAGGGTTAATTCTATAATATATATAGCTATTAGTGATGGATCAATTTGGTAACACTCTAATGCACTATATTTAGATCAGTGTATACATTTGAACAGAGAAGCTGAAATGTAATGTAATGAAAACATACTTTAGGGAAAAAAGTTACTTTGAGTTAATATGTACTCTCCCTGCAAAGGGCATTTTCGCCTGTGGTTTCTTGGCAGACTTGGTTTTGAGAGAATATTATCTCTTTCTACTGAGAAAATATGGAAGGAGGGCATTATTTCTTAAAATATACAGAATTTTAAAAGAATTGAAGCAGGAAAATATATTGTGAAAAAAGCATTTAAAAAGTTATTACAAACATTACTGGGCCTTCTCTTTGTAGCTGTTATAACAGGCTTTAGCGCCCTGTGAGACAATCACATTTATATTTGATTTTTTCAACTAATATCTGAAGTCTGCATTTACCAAACCTGCCAAGAAGTTCACTTTTTTCCTTCATGAGGCTCACTTATCACCAAATCATTCTAGAAATTCAGGGTTATTTAATTCAAAAATAAGTACCTCCGCAAAAGCCAGGAAATGGTAACTGACAGAACCAACACTATTGGTACTGTTATCATTGCCACATAGCATCGATATTAAAACTGCTCACAGCACTTATTGGAAGCTTATTCAACACTTGAGACTCCACCGTGCTAGGCTTTAGAGCCTCCAGAATGTTGTTTCCTAGCTCGATTTTAAGACTATAGCTACTTTAGTTTACATATGCTCGCATGTTGCTGTCAAGACAAACATGGACCTTAAGAACTTTCAACTTCGGCACAGCCTCCCACCTCACCTCTCCCCATTCTACCCCCTGCATCCAAACTAACAAACAAACAAAAAAACTGGAATTTTGAGGAGTGTAGGTTATTATTCCAGAGTCCTGTTGCTATTACGTTGAATTACACTATGGATCATTTCATAACAATGGTGGGAACCGTTCTAGTCTGCCTAATGATACTGACCATCAAAAGAGAAGTTTTGGTATTGGTTTATTTTCCGAAGTCTTGAAACCTTTTTAAAACTTTCATCACCTCTCATTAGAAGCCACTTCTGATCTGCAAGTGTTTTGGAGGAGAGATTTTTTTTCAGGCCACATCTGTTCCTGTGCTCTTTTATCCCTACTTATGATAAATGAGTAAAATGGAACATCGAACATCATGACCAATAGGTATAATCATAAAATCAGTGTAATTTTTGGTCATAATGTGTCTCCTTTAATTCATAGATTAAAAAATGAAACTAATTCTTCCTTTTCCTCTGTATGAATCTGGGGCAGGCCTTATAACTTGTCTGGTCTGTATGAGCCAAAATTACCATGGACATTGCAAATTACAATGCGCAGTCAATTGAGTAATTAAAACTCTTGTCCAATATTTTAAATCAGCACTTCACATCTAATCAATACGTAGTTTTCTTCCCTTCCCTAGTCAGGCATGTTTGTGGAAGCTACACTTTTCAGAATGTGTGCAGTTGCCTCTCCCTTTTTCACTCACTTCTTCCATTTGCTAACTGTTGTCTCTGACTCTTCTGGCTTCAGTGGAGTGTAGAGAAAGGAGAGAGGTCAGGTAGTCGGGGAAATTTGTACCCAATTGTCTCTCTGGACTAGGCAAATGCTTGATACTGACTCTTGCTTGGGTGATTTTGTGCATTGTCTGAGACATCAACCCTGTGTTCCTCTGGTTGTACATCCTTGTAGAAGGCTCCACCTCCGCTTTGGTTGGTTACTCACCCTGAGTCCCAGGTTTTTTAGTGTATATCTTCATACAGACTTTTCTGCTGTGGTACAATTTTTCCAGAATGAATGTATTTTGAAACATGCAGAGGCTTCTGTGTTAAAAATCATATAATATTTAACACTTTCTTACAAATACATACACACACACGCATCATTAATAAAAAAAAATGACTAATAAAAAGGGTGATATTTCTCATAATGTAGAATCTGTTCTGAGATTACAGGACATCAATGACACAAAAATGATGACATGTTTGTGAAGTTCTGCCTTACTAGCTCCCTGGTGCTTAGGCTGTCTGCTTCAAGTCCTGCCCCTTACATTTAACTTTATCAGTCTGTGTTTCATTCCTTGCTATACCCTCATATCTTATAAGGGTTGCAAGTTCCAATTTTTTTTCAGTTGCTTTGTCACTCTACTCCCTCTTCTCCTTACACTGTTCCTTCAGTCCAGCAGTTTTTAATTTTCACTATACATTGGGATAGCCTGGGGAAATTTTAAAAACTTCTGTGGCTCAGGCTCTACTCCATAGATTTGTATTTAATTGTGCTGAGGTGCACTCCTGGCATAAATATATTTTTAGAAGCTCTCTATGTGATTCCAATGTGCATCCAGGTGCTTTTCTGCTTCATAATGAGCACCACCGGCTTTTAGAAAACAAATTAACCCCAAGTTGCATTTCTCAAAAATTTCAGATAAACAGGAATATTATCAGGATATCTATTAATCTATCCATCTATTGAGAGAGAGAATTGTGTGATAGCAATAACAATTTTGAAAAATTTCCAGATTCAAATCATTACTCCACCTTCCCCTAATTTCCCCCATTCATTTAAATACTTATTATATTAATTCCTTTCCATATGTTATGAGCTGAATTGTGTCCCCTTCCAAAATTCGTGTTGAAGGTCTAATCCCCAGTTCCTCAGAATGTGACTACATTTGGAGATAAGGTCTTTAAAGAGGTAGTTAAGGTTAAGTGAGGTCATTGCGTGGGCCGTAATTCACTGTGACTGGTGTCCTTATGGGAAGAGGTGCATAAGACATGGACACACACAGGAGAAAACTGTGTGAAGACACCAGAAAATTACCAACTACAAGCCAAGGAGAGAGGCCTCAGTGTGAAACCAATCTTGGCAACACTTGATCTTCAACTTCTAGCCTCCAGAACTGTGAAAAAAATAAATTTCCATTGTTTGAGTCACCTAGTCGGTAGTGCTTTTTTATGTAGTGCTTTGTTAAATTGCTAGTCTTAGTCCTAGCAAATTAATATACCTTACATCTCAAATACTATTGACTTAAGTCAGGCCTTGATAATTTCAAACAAAGACTATTATATTTATCTCCTAATTCTTCTAGTTTCATGCATGCTTCCAATCCATTCTCCAAAATGCAGTCAGAGTGATGTATCTAAAATACCATTATGACTATACTATTTCTACTTAAACTTCTTAAGTGACCTTTCTCCTAGTCCCTGTATTGGTGTCTTGACTTTGAGATTTTCTAGTACCAGATGTTTACATGTGATATGTTTATATGTCTATCTTGTTGTAAGGATTATAAAATTCTTAAGGGACCAGCTATTACTTATTCCACTTTGTAGTTCCCAGATCTAATGCAATATTTGGAGTAAAATCACTTGATATTTGTTGAAAAAATGTTGCACTCATTGTTGGGTCTAGGTTCAATAAATAATAGCAGATTACCTGCATCCCTGATCCTGACAGAAAATGCAAACCCAAGATGACTGCTTAAAAACTCATTAAATTTTACTTTGAAAGCACATGCCCTTTCTGGAGGAGTGCTTCAAAGTGCAGTTTATTCCTTCTATTGCATCTTGACTTCATCAAGTGAAAGAAGGTCATGGATGTATATTGCATTATGTGGGAACCTTCTGAAATAGCCTGAAAACTTAGCAAGCAGTGCATTTGAGTATGTGATTTTAGTGAGGAAAAGATCCATCTAGTGGTCAGGTTTCTTGACTCCAAAATATTACAAACTGTAGATTATATATTTATAGAACTTATATTTACATCAAGCCAGACAATAGTAACTACTGATATAAATCACATTATCTTGAATTTTCCTGAAATACTTTGGTTTTTATTCCTCCACTTTCACTGAGGATTACTATCTTCAAAGAAAACAAAACAAAACTACAAGAGCACAATCTTTTTTATTTTTTTTTTTTGCGGTACGCGGGCCTCTCACTGTTGTGGCCTCTCCCGTTGCAGAGCACAGGCTCCGGACACGCAGGCTCAGCGGCCATGGCTCATGGGCCCAGCTGCTCCGGGGCATGTGGGACCTTCCTGGACCGGGGCATGAACAAGTGTCCCCTGCATCGGCAGGCGGACTCTCAACTACTGTGCCACCAGGGAAGCCTGAGCACAATCTTTTTGAAAACATTTTTTTCTGAGAGAGTTTTAGTTAAATGTTGCTCATTATATCAGTGCTCCCATGATGTTTCCCATATGAAAAATGCCTTGTACAAACTCCACTATTCAGCAAATATTTATTTCCTAGAGACCAAGACATTTTGCTTTACACCAGAAATATACTGGTAAATAAGATAAACTGAGCTTCTGCTCTTTTGAAGCCAAAAATCTAGAGAAAGAAGGCATGCAAACTAGTGACAACATGTAAGGGGATAACATGCAAACATTTAAAGTAAGAAGAGATAGCAACTAATACCCAATAATGGGTATCAAAGACAGTATTTCTAAATAGATGTCATTTATACTAAGACCTGAATAGTATGAAGTAGACATAAAAATACTAGAGAAAGATCATTATAGGCAAATGGAGCTGCTAGTGAAAAGTCACTAAAATGGAAAGCGATTTGTCATATCCTAGAACCAAATAGAAGACCAGATGTCTGGAGCTTAGTAGGAAGAGGGAAAAGTGGCACATGATAAAATCTTGGAGGTCATTGAAAGAGGATCAAGTTGGACAATGTAAGCTTTGAAAAAGAGTTTAGAAGCTATTCTAAATGAGATGGGAAACCAACAGAAGATTTTCAGCAGAATGCATGAAAAAATATGATTTTTACTTTTAATAGAACTCATTATTTTTTCTGTGAATAACAGATTTTATACAAACAAAGGTATAAGAAAAGAGAGCACCAAGGAATCTATTGAAGCATATTAGGATAGAGATGATAGTGATTTGATGGCAAGGAGTAGGTCTACCACAAGTGTAGACATCCAAGTGAAAATATAAAAGCAGCCATTTGCACATATGGGACTTGAACCTAGTGGAGTTATATAGATGACAAGAAACCAAAAATCTTGATACTATTTGTAAGAAAAACATGTTCACAGAGAAGAAAAGAGATGCATGAAAGAGTTATGAATTACTCCAAAGTTTAGAGGTCAAGGAGAAGAGAAGGAACTTACCAAGGACAAGATGGATGGAGCAGAGAGGGAGGTAGGAGAGTGTGGTGTCACTAAAAACAGAGGAAACAATGATCAGATTTAGAAACATAGAGGTCACATGTCTCCTTTTCTTTTAGAAAAATATTTTTAAAAAGTGATTTTTTTCTCAGATTTGATTAAAATATTAGAAAAATATTCTTGTACTGAAAGGAAACAATTTTCTTATAACTAAAATTGTTCAAGCATATAGATAGTGTGTTGTAAAATACTTTTCTTAGAGTTCATTTTTAAAAAGTAATAAATGTAGTGCTACTGAACCAAAGAAGCAACTTGATAAGTGGATTAATCAAAAGAAAAATACTTTCAATCATAAAGGGCACATTTCTGGGGCTTCCCTGGTTAAGACTTTGCCTTCCAATGCAGGGGGTGTGGGTTTGATCCCCAGTTGGGGAGCTAAAATCCCATATGCCTCACTGCCAAAAAACCAAAACATAAAACATAAGCAATATTTTTACAAATTCAATAAAAACTTTAAAAATGGTCCACATCAAAAAAATAAATAAAGGGCACATTTCCTCTTTTTGGTCATCCTCACATTCATTGTAAAAGACAACCTTCATGTTTCACTATTGAGACTACCTTTAAGCATTGAATACTTTTAGCTTCTAAGTTTATGTTTATTTTTTAATTAATAAATGTTATTTTTAAGAGCACTTTTATATTCACACTAGAATTGAATGGAAAGTACAGAGAGTTTCCACATATCCCTGTCCCCACACATGCACAGCCTCCTCCACTCTCAATTTCCTGCATTACAGTTGTACATTTGTTACAATTGGCGAGTCTACATTGATACCTCATTATCACCTATAGTCCATAATTTACATTAGTATTCACTTTTGGTGTTGTGTAATCTATGAGTATTAACAAATATATAATGACATGCATCCACCGTTGTAGTACCATACAGAATAGTTTCACTGCCCTAAAAATCTTTTGTGCCCTGTCTATTCAGCTCTCCTTTGCCCCATAATCCCTGGCAACCACTAATCTTTCTACTGTCTCCATAATTTTACTTTCTCCAGACTGTCACATAATTGGAATCATACAGTATGCAGCCTTTTCAGATTGGCTTCCTTCACTTAGTAATATTCAGTTAGGTTTCTTCCATGTCTTTTCACAGCTTGATAGTTCTTTTTCTTTTTAGTGCTGATTCATATTCCATTGTCTGGATGTATCAGAATTTATTTATTCATTCCCCTACTAAAGAATATCTTGGTTGCTTCCAAGTTTGGGCAATTGTTAATAAAGCTGATATAAACGTCTGTGTGTAGGTTGTAGTAAGCTACTTCAAAGTTCAAATTCCCATGGAATGGTTAGACTGAGTACTCATTCAGTGCTTGTTTTCAATTGCTATACTCCTGTTGCTTTTCCTATAATAAAGAGACTACCAAGTCTAAGATTGTTCAGTACTACAGCATAAACTGAAGTCCATAGTGATTTCATGAAGAAATACTAGAAAACCATTTATGTGTTGCTGGGATTCAAATATATTTAGTGATATTAAATAGTGTACCAAATATTTTCATTGGCATATTTTTCTACCTAATAAAATATGTACAAATATAGATTTTTTCCTTGAGACAAAAAACTAATTTATCACAAAAATAACCTTCATAAAAAATTAACCAAACTGCAACATATTTATTTATCTTAAATTAATACTCATGAAAAAACAATTGCCACCAAGTTTTTAGAAATTCATTGAAATCAGCCACAGTGCAGTTTTGATGAGCAAGAACGAACATGTGTAGGAGAAAAAGTGATCAAAGAACATTTTAAGGCACATAATATTGTAGTAAGAGGATGACTGTGAACCTTCCAATTGGAAATTTTGAGAAGCCAGAGAAAGACAAAATGTCATCAGGCCCTTAGTACCTATATCATGTATTTCAAAATGTTATGTAAGGTCACTTCTGCCTGCTAATCCTCCATTGCTAATATATGAAAACCATTATAAAGTAGAACATGAATTTACCATGTTTATAGACCCCAGTGTAAATAACTTCTACTTCTGAACCTTAGCTCAAACAACTCCAGTAATGTTGAATCATCTACTCCTGCTGATGTAGTCCTTTGTTTGTATCCAATGTGTCCACTTAAACAATAGACTAATTTGTTGAAACATCATTTTATTTCTGTCAAAGGAAATGAAGAACAGAAATCAACATTTTCTTTCTTAATATTTTAATTCAAGAAAATTTTTTCTGCTTCCTGATTTGTGAACTATTCCTGGTTAGTGAGGGTTTTAAAAAGAAAAGTCCTGTAATGGATTTGGCCATTTGACCTTCAATCAGGCAGCTTTATTTTCAGATAAGTCTTCTTAAAATATAAGAATTTCTCTAAACAAGCATTTTTTATTGAATATTTTATAATGTACCACCAGTTCCTATATTAGGATATAATTATAACTCCTTTTTGAACTTGTTAAGTTTCCTCATATTTGGATAGGACCTCTAGATTTTCAGATCTAAATGTCCTGTTATGAACAAGACAATAAACAAATTTCTTTGTAATGGTATGCTATTAAAAATGTACAAATCTGCCTCAAGGCATCATTAGGAACTGCAAGAGTCCTTCTTAATGCTATAGATAGAAGAGTTGTCAAATAGTGTTTCCAATTGCTCTACTCCCATTTTTTCTGAAGAAACCTGAGCCAGAATGTTATCCTTACTGGGCCACTGAAATGGCTCTGTCAAGTATGCAAGTGACTTTCATATTGCAATAACCATTGGTCATGTCTTAGTCCTAATCTTATTTGAGTGGTCACTGTCCAAATGCTTACTCTTATTGACAATTTCCTTGGAAATCTGATAGGAATTGTAAACTTAACCTATCTAAAACTTAAATTTTTAACTTTTCCCCAAACCTCCTTTTTCTTCAGATATTCTTACAATCAGATAATGGCAACACTATTCCTCTAATTCCTCTCGTGAAAAAATTCTTGGGAGTCAGTCTTTCTCTTTCTTGACACAGCTGTTCATCAAAAATTCTCTTGTCACTATTTTAAAACATATCCATAATTTTATCACATCTTATCCCCTCCAGGGTTATTCTCTAGTGCAAACCATCTATGTCCCTTGCCTAGATTATTGTAAGTGCATTAAAAAGTTCTCCCACTTCTGTCACTGCCAGATTCCTGCATGACTTGCTATCTTTCTTTAGTTCTTTGCTCAAAATTTATCCTGATCATGTCTTTCCTGGTAACTTTATTTAAAAATTCATCAAGGTACTCCATATCAGACAAATATACACAGATAACACTTTCTTTTTTTAATTTAATTTTTATTTCATATTGAGGTATAGTTGATTTACAATGTTGTGATAGTTTCAGGTGTACAGCAACGTGGTTCAGTTATATAGCACTTTCTATCACTTTTATCAGCATTGTTTCCCATAATACTAATTAGAATCAACAGACAGAGGATGAGAGATCTGTTGCACACCTGCAACAGATGTTGCACACCTGCAACAGAATGAGGGATAAGATCCCAAATTCTATATTAATTGTTGTCTGCTACTAAATATGATATTTGGTACTAAATAAAATATCGGTTTAATTTTTGGATCACTGCATACATGGAACAACCCAACAGAGCCTCATCCACATCTAATCACATTTAAATGAAAAGTACCTGGACTTTGAGACTAAACTTTGTATTGTAATGAGAAGAGACTAGTATAGTTTGGGGGAAAGAGATTAGTATGGTTTGGGGGAAAACTGAATGTATTTCACATGTGAGGTGAACATAAATAAACAATTTGTAACATGAGAGTGGACTGTGTTCCATTAGAGATGACTAGAAATTCTTTGCTTCTTCCTCCTTGAAATGTGGGGCCTATTTTCCCTTCCCTTGAATCTGGCTTTGCCCACTGATGTTTTTTTTCATTTTTTGGTATGCGGACCTGTCACTGTTGTGGCCTCTCCCGTTGCGGAGCACAGGCTCCAGACGCGCAGGCCCAGTGGCCGTGGCTCACGGGCCCAGCCGCTCCGTGGCATGTGGGATCCTCCCGGACTGGGGCATGAACCCATGTCCCCTGCATCGGCAGGCGGACTCTCAACCACTGCGCCACCAGAGAAGCCCCCCACTGATGTATTTTAACAAAATAAGAAGCACAATGTTTAAATGATGAGATAGGGCCTTAAGTGTTCTGTAGGTTCTGTCTTTGACATTTGAAACTCTTCTTTTTAGCTCAAACACTAATGCTACAAGGAACTCTAAGCATCCATATGCAAAGGCTGTTGTGGAGCAGAACTGAGGCTCGTGGCCTCCAGGCCCATGTGAGGTCCTAGCTAGCAGTCTGTGAATAAAGATATTTTGGAATGTTTAGCCATGCTAGTCCTTCAACTAACACCTGATAAAGCAAAAGGACTGTCAAGTCAACCCACAGGAATACAAGCTATAATAAATTGCTCCTATTTTAAGGCACTTTTTGAAATTACTATTTAACACACAGCAATACATGACCAGAAAAAAAGAAAAAAAATGTTACTTCAGGAACTCTTGCCTCCTTCCAATTTGTTGCTCTGCTCTCTTCCATAAACATGGTGTACTTTTAAGGATTCTCTATACCGTATTAGGAGATGAAGAATAGAAATATGGAAAATCATAAGGGAGATATTTTAAGAATCACACACAAATGTAACATATCTCTTTTGCCCATATACCATTGGCCAGAAATTGGTTAAGGAGGCCACATTCAACTTACTAAGAATCTCAGAAATTTAGTCTAGCAGTGCACCTGAAGAAGAGAATAAACACTAGCACTTTCCACAATAAGATAGGAACACAAACACTATACTACTTTCTTTCCATAATATAGGAAGCAAAAGGATCTGTAAAGTATGATGGTATAGATATCAAAGTAGGAGGTTTAGGAAAAGGATTATTAACTTGAAATAAATCTTTGGTATAATGAATGAGAACTAACTTTGGAGGCTTTTCTGGAATTCAGTTGTGATTGTAGATCATAATTTTATAATGGCACCAATATGAGCAGTTCTCTCAATCAATATTCTATGCAAGTCATGGGCAATTTAAGAAAAAGTAAGATTATGTCATTGAAGTAAAGTTGAGTTTTTGGAAAATTATGTGCAATATTCAAGGAACAATGAGAGAACTGCATCAGCTAGAGAGTTGGCAGATCTTGTCTATGATGACCTGTCATAGAAAAGTTAATGAAGACAGGGACCCAGAGACTAGTAACATGGAATACCAAAGTTGTGAAACTACCAGTGAGGTAAAACATCATACCCAGTGGGATTAGTCAAGTGGAAAAAAGTCAAAGAGATATGTATTTGAGGCCACAAAATTAATGATTTTAGAAGTAGTAAAATTATAGATGATGACAAGTTCTTCCAACTATCTGTATCAATAGGTGAGTGAACGGGACTGAAGTGGAGTGCAGAGAAAGATTATATATACATAAGTTTAAGACTGTATAGGTCATACCTATACATATTGAAATAATTCAAGTTTATTTCAAAGCTTGGATAAAAATTTTCATTACATATATCAATAGAATGTCAAATTTTAACAGAGGTAGGAAAGGGTGAGAATAAAAGTACATCTTTTTAATGATGTGAAATAGTGATTAAGAAACAGATACTTAATATGAGCCTCAAAAGAAGAAATTGTTTATCTTTAAGTGGATCAGTGAGGATCTATGAATTATAGTGGAAAATCAGAGACTGATGACCTAATAAAAAATGTCCACTTCCAAAGCCTGAAAAAAATGCAGCTGTGGAATTGAAAATTATATGTGTGTTTCTGCATTGTTAGGGATTTCTGAAAGATACTTACTGAGTCTTGGGACCAGAACTAAAAGAATAAGCTGTGGAATGAACTTTATTGACTGATTAAGCAGAAAGAAAACTCTACAGAGATTTACCTCTCAGAGATATATTTTACATTTCAAAGGGAATAGGGCTTACACTCAAGACTTACCTTTACCCTGGAAATATTTTTTTACATTCTAAATTAGAGCAGGAACTTGGAATTCTTCCTTTGGTTGAAAGCTTTTTCTTCTTTCTTTCAGGAGGGGAAGGAGGGGTATGTATATAAGCAAGTAACATTCTATTCCTTTGGTCCTCATTTATACTAAAGACCCTAATATGTGTATGATAGCATATGGTTCTTAGCATATTGCCTCTGGAACAAGAACTGAGGTAAAGGAAAGTTGGCACAATTTTTATGTAAGTATTAATAATTCAAACTGTCCAATACAGAAACTTCATGTGTGCATTCAGGATAATATTAACACAGTAGATATTAAAAACCTATAGCACTATAGCAGGGGAATGCCAGGTTTTACTTAGGACCTGTAGGACATTGGGAGAACAATATAAAGGTAAAGATATACCAGAACTTAACGATGGAATAAGAACTCTGAAGATCAGTGTAAAATTTTTGGATAAGGATAGAGGAAACACAAAAGAGTATGGGAGTGAGACTGTAAGATGGAATAAATGATCTTGGGGGTTTTAAATGTAGATGGTTACTGAAAGTGCCCCAGATGTGAGATGTCATCAAATAAGCTATATTCAAATTTTCAACAGGAACTGATATATAAAGTTTCCATGATATAAACAATCATAGCAAACTGAATATTATTGAGAAATTACTGTGCCCTTAAATATGTTTCAGACAGTTGTACAAAGAGTTTCCTTTCTGTCTGAATCCTGACCTTGTAGTGAAAACAAGCACAAATTTCTAGGGTGGACACAAGTCAGAATTGGTCTTGCCTACACTTGTTTAATTCAAAGGAAATCCTAGCCAGAGAAAATTAGATTGATGTTCAAGATTGGATGATAAGATTTTGCCATAGTGAAGAAGGGTGAGAGCAATAATCTAGACAAGAAACCTGATGGATAAAGACATGTCTTGTTTTACTATGTACATAATTCAGAGAACATAATTTCTATTGTATACACAGGAAAGAATTTCAGAGCCACAACACATGAGTTATTTTCAGAAAATTATCTTTCTGAAGAGAGATTTCTTCATGTGATTTTCACTTAACCAGAACACCAAATCCCTCTACTCAGGCAATAAAGTAAGTACATACTAATCTCAAATCACAGAAAGCTGAAGAAAATTGTTTCTTCAACCTTGGTTCTGTCTGCATTATGATCATTGAGAAACGTGAGTGGATTCTTTAAAAATGAACAAAAAGTACATTTTATTAAAAATTTTTTTCTAATTGTCTATGAATTTGTCATAAGGATTAATGATCTAAATTGCTGAGGTACTTATAACCATGTGTGATCCAATGTCAGTGATATTAAGTGTTTGTTGAGTGAATACAGTGTGAGAAGCCTTTTACATTTCATCTGAAATACAAAGAAGCAGCTATTTAGTTCACAACCTGTGGTTTGGGAAGGAAACATTCTTAAGGTTTCATATTTGGAATTCTGAGTTTTCTATGACAGCAATTGTGTGTGTGCATGTATGTGTTTGCATGTGTGTTTTTTTGTTCCTTCAGACTTGATTTTCCCACATGAATTTTTCTAGATTTTTAGTTTAATACCAAAATCTTGTCTCATTATTAAAAATAATATATCAGAGAATGCCTTCATATTTCTGGGATTCCTACCTGAATTCAATGGCCACAAACCATTAGCATCTATGATAAATTTTATATACTATCATTTTAAAATACCTGGAATTCTATATCAATACCCTGTTATACATATTTGAGAGGTTTTTATTAAGAATTGTTTTCAATTTTCAATTGGTCATACACATACTATTAATTTTGAAGAAATAAAGGGAACCTGTTTAGGATGTTTTGCATATTTTGGGCTAATTAAATGAAGTCAAAATTTAAGCTAACTTTAGCTTTTTCCTGGTGAAGAGGTGTTACTTTTATTAATTAAATTTAGTAAATGTCAGTTTGGGTTTTAAATATGAGTTTCAAATAAAGGTAACTGATGTTTCTTAGGTGGGAAAAAAGAAGCCTTTAATAAACTTTATATGTCCTTCAACAACAAGCATTAAGTCAGTAAGAAACCCAATGAGTCAATTTTCAGGGTAGTCCATCATGGTTTAACTCCATAATTTTCATTATGGATAATTGGCATCAGACAGTTAAACTTGCTCTACTACAATAAAAATGAGACAAATACTTATCAAGCTGTGCATATACTTCAAATATGTTTAATATCTTATTGCTGTACTTACATTTTACTCACCAGGACAAGCTTCACTGAAGTTGCAGTTTTCTAAACAGGAAGAAGAAAATCACTTTGAACTTTCTACTTGGAGCAATAAATACCAGCAGAGGAAAATAGGCTGTGTGGACAAATGACTTGCTGTCTTTGCTTATTATTCACCCACACATAAATGCAGTATTATTTTTCTATTGCTGTGTAACAAATTATCATAAACTTAACAGTTTAGCAATGCACAATTATCTTGTTTTCCATGGTTTAGAAGTCCAGGCATGACTTTACTAAGTCTGCCACCCAGGGTTTCACAAAGCAGAAATTAAGGTTTCAGGACCTGGAAGGGTGCAGACAGCTTCCACCACTAGGAATTCCACCAGCAGGCCACAGGGTCTGCCCAAGTTTTCCCAGGAGGATGTGGAGAGCTTCCTTGACTAGGAAATCAATCCGTGGGTGCCAGTAACTTTCCTGCTGTTCTGGGAGGGCTCAGAGAGATTCCCCACTAGGAATTCTGCTAGCAGAGCACAAGACTCACCCCCACTATCCCAGGAGGGCATGTAAATCTGCCAGTGGGTGCCAGTACCCACCCTACTGTCTCAGGAGGTGACAGAGAGCTCTACCCATTAGGAAATCTGCCCAGAAAAGGGGATGAAACCACAGCTGACCCCCAGGGGTTGGGTGATTAAGGAATAAGAGCTGGAATCTCTCCTTGCAGCTGCACAAACTACAGAGTCACACCTCCATTGACAGCTTCCTAAATTTAGCACCTGCAAAACATCTGAAGGGACAAAAAGTACTCCTGTAGCTGGGACGGGTCTGGCTTTAACAGCTGTGGGATTTGTGAGCATGTACACTTGAGGATTCGGACAGGACAAAGTCTGAGCTGCCTCCATAGCACCCACAGTGGGTCCAGGTGCATGACAACTGCAGTCCTGGGACCTGACCTCAGTGGATCTGCAATGGTGCCCTGGTGAAAACAACATTTAAGAGTCACCAGGGCCAATTACCAGCATAGCCACAGTTAAGGTAGGAATGAGAGCAGTGCCAAAAACAGTGTACTTTGTGAGCCAACACAAGAGGCAAAAGGGACACAGCAGAGAATATTCAAAGGTGAACACCTCGAGAGGAGGAATACTCAGTGTCTTCTCTACCAATGGGAGTCCCCAATCCTGCCTACCTTGCACCACAGATCAGAAACAGAACTCAGAAACAGATCTGGGTGCCTCTACTCCAAAAACTAGGGAACAGACTCTGTCTCTGACAGGGATGTGACAACCACAGAGCAAAGGGGAGGCCCTGCTCAATATCTAGGGCAAGCTCTGGTCACCACAACAAAAATCAAACTCCCTAAGGAGAGCATAACAACACTAGCCTTTGGACCAAACTCACCCACCAAGGGGCAGATACCAGAAACAAGAAAAACTATGATCCTGTAGCCTGCAGAAAGGAGACCACAAATGCAGTAATTCTGACAAAAATATGTTGCAGAAGAAGGAGCAAGATAAAAACCTACAGGAACAACTAAAGGAAGAGGAGATAGGCAATCTACCTGAAAAAGAATTCAGGGTAATGATAGTAAAGATGATCCAAGATCTCAGAAAAAGAATGGAGGCATGGATTGAGAAGATACAAGAAAAGTTTACCAAAGAACTAGAAGACCTAAAGAACAGAGATGAACAATACAATAACAGAAATGAAAAATACACTAGAAGGAATCAATAGAAGAATAACTGAAGCAGAAGAATGAATAAGTGATGTGGAAGACAGAATGGTGGAAATCTCTGCCACAGAACAGAATAAAGAATGAAAAGAAATGAGGACAGTCTCAGAGAACTCTGGGATGACATTAAACGCACCACATTGAAATTATAGGGGGCCCAGAAGAAGAAGAAAGAGAGAAAGTGTCTAAGAAAATATTTTTGAGAGATTATAGTTGAAAAAAAAAAAAGTCCCTAACATGGGAAAGGAAATAGTCCCCCAAATCCAGGAAGTGCAGATAGTCCAAAACAGGATAAACCCAAGGAGGAACATGCTGAGACACATATTAATCAAACTAACAAAAATTAAATACAAAGAAAAAATATTAAAAGAAACAAGGGAGAAGCAACGAATAATATACAAGGGAATACCCATAAAGTTATCAGTCGATTTTCCAGCAAAAACTCTGCAGGGCAGAAGGGAGTGGCATGATAAATTTAAAGTGATGAAAGGGAAAAACCTACAACCAAGAATACTCTACCCAGCAAGGTACATTAAGACTCAACAGAGAAATCAAAAGCTTTACAGACAAGCAAAAGCTAAAAGAATTCAGCACCACAAAACCAGCTTTACAACAATTGCTAAAGGAAATTCTCTAGGCAGGAAACATAAAAGAATAGAATGAAAAAGGAGGGGGAAGAAAAAAGACTTACAAAAAACCCCAGAACAATTAAGAAAATGGCAATAAGACATATTGATAATTACCTTAAATGTAAATAGATTAAATGCTCCAGCCAAAAGACATAGACTGGCTGAACGGATACAAAAAACAGACCTGTATATATGCTGTCTACAGGAGACCCACTTCACACCTAGGGACACATACAGATTAAAAATGAGGGGATGGAAAAAGATATTCCATGAAAATGGAAATCAAAAGAAAGCTGGAGTAGCAATACTCATATCAGACAAAATAGACTTTAAAATAAAGACTGTCAGAAGAGACAAAGAATGACACTACATAATGATCAAAGGATCAATTCAAGAAGAAGACATAATTTTAAAGATGTATGCACTCAACATAGGAGAACCTCAATATATAATGCAAATGTTAACAGCCATACAAGGGGAAATCAACAGTAACCGAATAATAGTGGGGGAATTTAACACCCACATACACCAATGGACATTTCATCCAGACAGAAAGTTAATATGGAAACACAAACCTCAAATGACACATTAGGGGCTTCCCTGGTGGCGCAGTGGTTGAGAGTCTGCCTGCTGATGCAGGGTACACGGGTTCGTGCCCCGGTCCAGGAAGATCCCACATGCCGCAGAGCAGCTAGGCCCATGAGCCATGGCTGCTGAGCCTGTGCGTCCAAAGCCTGTGCTCCACAACAGGAGAGGCCACAACAGTGAGAGGCCCGTGTACCACACACACACACAAAAAAATGACACATTAGACCAGAGAGACTTAATTGATATTTATAAGACATTCCATCTTAAAGCAGCAGAATACACTTTCTTCTCAATTGCACATGGAACATTATCCAGGATAGAACATATCTTGGGTCACAAATCAAGGCTCAGTAACCTTAAGAAAATTGAAATCATATCAATCGTCTTTTTCCATCACAACACTATGAGATTAGAAATCAAACACAGGACACACTGTAAAAGACACAAAGATATGAAGGCTAAACAATATGTTACTAAATAACTAATGGATCCCTGAAGAAATCAAAGAGGAAATCAAAAAAATACCTAGAGACAACTGACAATGAAAACATGACAATCCACAACCTATAGGATGCAGAAAAAGCAGTTCTCAGTGGGAAGTTTACACCAAACAATCTTACCTCAAGAAACAATAAAAATCTCAAATAAACAACCTAACCTTACACCTAAAGCAACTAGAGAAAGAAGAACAGACAAAACCTAAAGTTAGTAGTAGGAAAGAAATCATAAATATCAGAGCAGAAATAAATGAAATAGAAATGAAGAGAACAATAACAAAGACCAATGAAACTAAAAACATGTTCTTTGAAAAGATAAACAAAATTGATAAACCTTTAGCTGGACCCTTCAAGAAAAAAAGGGAGAATACTTAAATCAATAAAATTAGATGTGAAAAAGGGGAAGTTACAATGGACACCATAGAAACACAAAGGATCATAAGAGACTACTACAAGCAACTATATGCCAATGAAATGGACAACCTGGAAGAAATGGGCAAATTCTTAGAAAGGTACAACCTTCCAGTCTGAACAAGGAAAAAATAGAAAATATGAACAGACCAATCACAAGTAATGAAATTGAAACTGTGATTAAAGATCTTGCAACAAGCAAAAGTCCAGGACCAAATGACTTCACAGGTGAATTCTATCAAGCATTTAGTTCTTTCTGAAACTATTCCAAACAATTGCAGAGGAAGTAACACTCCCAGCTCATTCTATGAGACCACCATCACCCTGATACCAAATCCAGACAAAGATATCACACACAAAATAATTACAGACTAATATCACTGATGAACATAGATGCAAAAATCCTCAACAAAATACTAGCAAACAGAATCCAACAATGTTAAAATGATCATGCACCATGATCAAGTGGGATTTATCCCAGGGATGCAAGGATTCTTCAATATATGCAAATCAATCCATGTGATACACCCTATTAACAAATTAAAGAATAAAATCCATATAATCATCTCAATAGATGCAGAAAAAGCTTCTGACAAAATTCAACACACATTTATGATAAAAACTCTCCAGAAGTGGGCATACAGGTAACCTACCTCAACATAATAATGGTCGTAAATGACAAACTCATAGCAAAGAACATTCTCAATGGTGAAAAACTGAAAGCACTTCCTCTAATATCAGGAAGAAGACAAGGATGTCCACATTCACCACTATTATTCAACATAGTTTTGGAAGTCCGAGCCATGGCAATTAGGGAAAAAAAAGAAATAATAAGAATCCAACTTGGAAAAGAAAAATAAAACTGTCACTGTTTGCAGATGATATGATACTACATATAGAAAATCCTAAAGATGACACTGGAAAATTACTAGAGCTCATCAGTGAATTTGTAAAGTTGTAGGATACAAAATTAATACACAGACATCTCTTGCATTCTTATACACTAACAACAAAAGATCAGAAAGAGAAATTAAGGAAACAATCCCCTTTACCATCACAATAAAAAGAATAAAATACCTAGGAATAACCCTACCTAAAGAGGCAAAAGACCTGTACTCAGAAAACTATAAGATACTGATGAAAGAAATAAAAGATGACACAAACAGATGGAGAGATATACCATGTTCTTGGATTGGAGGAATCAATATTGTGAAAATGACTATTCTACCCAAAACAATCTACAGATTGAATGCAATCCCTATCAAATTACCAATGGTATTTTCACAGAAATAAGAGAAAAATTTTACAGTTTGTATGAAATACAAGAGACCCCAAATAGCCAAAGCAATCTTGAGAATAAAAACAGAGCTTGAGGAATCAGGTTCTCTGACCTCAGACTATACTACAAAGATACAGTAACCAAACAGTATGGTACTGTTACAAAAACAAAAATATAGGTCAGTGAAACAGGACAGAAAGTCCAGAGATAAACCCACACACCTATGGTCACCTAATCTATGACAAAGGAAGCAAGAATATACAATGGAGAAAAGACAGTCCCTTCAATAAGTGGTGCTGGGAAAACTGGACAGCTACATGAAAAAGAATGAAAATAGAACACTCCCTAAAAATAAGCTCAAAATGTATTAAAGACCTAAATGTAAGGCTGGACACTATAAAACTCTTAGAAGAAAACAGAAGCAGAACACTCTGACATAAATCACAGCAAGATCTTTTTTGATCCACCTCCTATAGTAAAGAAAATAAAACCAAAAATGAACAAATGGGATACTATTAAACTTAAAAGCTTCTGCACAGCAAAGGAATCCATAAACAAAACAAAAAGACAACCCTTAGAAAGGGCGAAAATATTTGCAAGCAAAGTGACCAACAATGGATGAATCTCTAAAATATACAAATAGCTCATGCAGCTCAATATCAAAAAAAAACGAAAACAAACAACCCAATCAAAAATGGGCAGAAGATCTAAATACACATTTCTCTAAAGAAGACATACAGATGTCCAAGAGGTATATGAAAAGCTGCTCAATATCACTAATTATTAGAGACATGCAAATCAAAACTACAATGAGGTATCACCTCACACCGGCAGAATGGCCAACATTAAAAAATCTAGAAACAATGTATGCTGGAGAGGGTGTGGAAAAAGGGAACCCCCTTACACTTTGGTGGCAATGTAAATTGGTACAGCCGTTATTGAGAACAGTATGGAGATTCCTTAAAAAAATAAAAATAGAACTACCATATAATCCAGCAATCCCACTCCTGGGCATATATCCAGAGAAAACCATAATTCAAAAAGATACATGTACCCCAATGTTCATTGCTCCACTACTTATAGTAACCAGGACATGGAAGCAACATAAATATCCAGCAATGGAGGAACTGATAAAGAAGATGTGGTACATATATACAATGGACTCTACTCAGTCATAAAAAAGAATGAAATAATGCTAGTTGCAGTGGCATGGATGGACCTAGTGATACAAATATCATATATCACTTATATGTGGAATCTAAAAGAAGTGGTACAAAGGAATCTATTTACACAACAGAAATACAGCCACAGATGTAGAAAACAAACTATGGTTACCAAGGGAGAGAGTGGGGTGAGGGATAAACTGGGTGATTGGGATTGACATATACACACTATTATATATAAAATCCATAACCAGTAAGAACCTACTGTATAGCACAGGGAACTCTACTTAATACTCTGTAATGACATATATGGGAATAGAATCTAAAAATGAGTGGATTTGTGTACATGTATAACTGATTAATTTTGCTGTAAAGCAGAATCTAACACAACATTGTAAATCAATTATAATCAAATAAAAATTAATTTTAAAAATATATGTATCAGCTTCCTTCATTTTTCTTACCTATAAAATTAAGGTAAGAGACTGAAATGTTTTTTTCCAGATTTGTGTCCATCAACATATTAATAGATATTACCTTCACAAAATGTTCTGTGGTCAAATAAATTTTGTGAATTATTAGTTAAATCAAGGTAAACACATTTCCTTTCAAGTTTTTTGAAATTATAATTGCACTGTGAATAAGGTTGTCCAATTTAGCAAAATAAAAATACAGAATATTCAGTTAATTTCAAATAAACAATGAGTAATTATGTGTCCTATAGTAAGTCTTGTACAATATTAGGGATGTTCTTTCACTAAAATTTTCTTCTTTATCTGAAATTCAAATTTAGTTGGGCATATTTTATCTGTGAACATCGAAAGTTAACTGGGCATATTTCATCTGGCAACCCTAATGTGAATATCCACTGCAGTGATGTAATTTTCCTAATCAGAAGCTTGTTTTTGCAGAATATTTGATAAGGATGAGTTTCAGAGCACCTCTAGTTTGGAAATAGCTGTAATCATCATTAACTTATCAGCTGAAAAAATTTTGAATGGAAGTTAATTCAAGAAAAGAAAAAATAATATTAACAGCTAATATTTATACAGTTCATACTGAGGAGAAGAAACTTATATGGATTTCATCATTAACTCCATGAAATAACTGTTATACTTCTTATTTTTTTAATTGCACTTTGGTGCCTCAGGATGCTGAATAAATCTCTCAAGATTTCACAGCTTGTAAGTGGTGAGGCTGAGATTTGAACATTAACTCTTTTGACAGAGTCCAGAGTCCTACCACTACCATCACTTAACCACTACCATATGCTTTCTTTTTATTGTATATTTCAGTAATTATAATAAATATTTTCAAATATAACTGAGTAGACTATTTTTTATAGAGAGAATTATTACTGTTTTGATTTTAGATTTGAGAGTTTTTTTGTTAGGTTTTCAAGACTGAATTTATAAGAAACATAATTGTGTTTTGTTAGTTAATCTTGGCAGCAATCATCATGTGAATGTGCATTGATAAAGCATTAAGAAAATAACCAATTAATATTTTCTCTAACAATGGGAAAAGAAAAATTACAAATCATCCTAAAATTGTGTTACTTTTAAAAATTAAGCAATCTTTGCCTTTATAGCACTTTACATGGATATTTATTTAAAGTTGTAAAATACAGAGGTAATAAAAATGTTCATGCATGTACTTTGTGTTGTAAAATTGATGTTGAGTTGCAAAACTGGAATACATGAATTTGGGGTTGGGAGGCCTTTAATTCTAATTTCTTATTTTTTTTATGGTAACAGAAATATATGGTGCTATTATTATACATAATTTTTTTGCAAGAAGAAATTGCAAATATATCTTTTAAGTTTATTGTCAATGAGTCATTTCAAACTGCTTTACAGAAAGGAAAGAACAAATGTTGACTTGCTGTATCCCTGAAGTTTGGATGCCTAGGTCTGGGTCATCACTTACCAGATGCAATTGGACTCAGAGACATTGCTACAGACATTTTGTAGATATAGGGATATAATGGTGGATGTGATGAGCATAATAAAGAGGTCTGCAGGCTACTTCTTAAATTACAAGAAATGAGAAGCCAGGAATAGTTAGCATTACTGAAATAGGACTTTTTATAGCTGGATTGTCCTTTAGCCTGAACACACTGTGCATCTATGGTCAAATTAACATTGGTATCTAGTCATTGCAGAGAATTTGAATTAATATAAATTCAAAAACTGTGGGAAAACTAACCAGGCTGATTTTTTTCCTTAATGATATTCAGGAACTGAAGGGAGAAATAGACTATAATAATGCTGGTATTTTTTTTCACACATTCCCGTTGACAGAACTTTTAGTAGAAATAAGGTTGGTATTTTAATCAAGGAAGTAAATATTTAAAAATTAAATAATTTATGCTTTTTGTATGGTATAATTTACATGATTTATTGAATGTCAGGAAGAGTTAGAATGAAATGCTCTGTTTAATAAAGATTTAACATAAATAAATGGATGATTCTAGATTTTTTAAATGCTTTTAAACTACAGAGCACAAGTATGACTTAAAGTCACCATAAAATTACACATATCAACAGTATATCAATAATCCAAATAAATAAATAAATATATATGTATATTCACAAGTGACTTGGTAATATGATAGTAAAATTATTACATGAATACCATATAAATAATAGATCATATGCACCTAAATAAGCAGGTATATGAATTATGTGTAGCAAATAGCAAGTCCTAAATAAGCCACCTATAATCCTTCCTGTAAGTCTAGATCCCATTCCTAAAAATAACATATATTAATTGAATTATTTTCCTAATTTCTTTTTCCTCAATAATATTAATAATCATGATAATAATATATAAGTAACCATATTTTGATGGTGTTTTCTTTTTTTTTTAACATCTTTATTGGGGTATAATTGCTTTACAATGGTGTGTTAGTTTCTGCTTTATTGATGGTGTTTCATTTAGTTACATTTCCCCCCCATGGAGTGTTTGGAAGGTAGTTTGAGAAAATTGTGAATGGTCAAAAGAAGGTACCAGCACTGTATAATTAGTAGTGCAATTTCACCTAGAAAATTGACATGGCTAGATGGTTCACATATCACAAAAGAAACTTTGAAAAGGATCATATTATTGGGATGAGCTTGTGTCAAATTATAAATGAAGAAAATATGCAAAAAATAAGTGTTGCTTGATTTTTTTCCCCACATACTGCAGAATCAAAGAAATAAATAATAGTTCAATTTGGTAATGGTCCTCCTGTTGACGAAAGATGAACTGTTTATATCATTAGGTCTTAGCTGTATTTCTGCAGTTAACATAAAATAGCTGTATTTCTGCAGTTGGCATAAAACCCTTTACAATAGCATAAATAAGTTAAACATTTATTTATCTAAGGCTTGGATAAATTTTGGGTACTAAGGCAGTAGGAAATTTTGGGATATGCTGTCCAGGATTCAAGTGGATAAGCACAAGAACAACTTTTTTCATCTTCCTGGTTAACTTTTGTCTTTCAAACCATAGAGAGAAGACAGCCATTGTAACTCCAACTTTGGGTCTGAGTTCAAGGCACAAAAAAAGGAAAAAGGAGAAATAAAAGGGAAAGGCATTCTCTCCTAATAAAAATATACCTTTTATTATTATTTTTAAAAAATTTAAGAAAGCCCTATCCAAGGACTTTATTTCACCTTTTCATCATTGGCTAGATTTGTTTTAAATGATCACCACATAAGCATGGAATGTGGAAAGGCAGATATATTAGTTTTTCAGGCATAATGGTAAGAAAAAAAATGAAAAGAGGGAGAAACGTAAACGTTTCTTTAAAGTAACAAATTCATGCCATCTTCCAAACAGATACTGTCAGAATTACATTAAACTCATCCTTTTCTGTCACTACTGTCATTTAATACCATTTAAAGGTAAACATTGCCTATAGATTTGCTTTTTCTCATTTTAGGCAGAACAATAGAAGATAAATGTATCAAGGATTTCTTCTTTTTTTGTTTTCTACATTTTCAGAGCCATCATTATTAACCTTCTCCTTGGTTGAGAAGAGAGACAATAGTTCTTAGCTAAAATGATGAAAATGGTGGTAACTTAAGGGAGTTATGGTATGTATGTGTGTGTGTGTGTGCATGTGTGTACTTGTAGGATTTAAAATTATTGTTTTCCTGAAAAAAAGCCTGGTCAATGAAAATTTGTTATGAGATAAAATTTGCTACTGACTGCTTATACAACTTGTACATCTTATTATTTGTTTCCAATTAAAAGTGTATGCACATAGAATCCAGAGTTTGTATTAAAAATATTAAGGTTTCATCATTCAAGTGAGTCTACATTGAGTTTTTTACATATATATAAGAAATCAAATACTCCTTTTCAAGTAGTTTGAATTTCTTGAACTTGGCTTTATAATTTATAGATGAAAGAGAATCCTTCGCCTATTCCCCTATTTGATATTTTTGGGGGAAATGTGTTTGCTTACAGACTCTGGGCTATATTTCATCCTTAATGAAATCAATAGTCTTGTGCAGAGATGAAGGATGGGCTGAGCCCTACCTACATATTTAAGTTGTGAACATTTTTTTTTTTTTGCACAGACCTGTGATCACTGTAGCCACCTGGTATGTAAAAGATTTCCATGCAAATTCTTAAACATGATTCTTTTTCATCCTGCTGAGACATTTCCTGAATATTAGCAGAAATAACTCACTTGCTCACTTGTAATAGAAATGTCAAGGTAAGTACTGTCAAGAAAAAGAGTGATGTTAGCACTGTTCCAATTGCTTTGAAACTGCCTCTCAAAATATGTGCAATTGACCAAAAAGAGGCAAATATCTTCATTATTCTATAGAGTTAGAATTAATGTTAACTCAAGACTGAATTCAATTAGAAATATCTGGTATTCATCTCTTTATCATATTTATTCAAGGGGTGGCTGGCCGACATTTTCTTTGATAGGTCAAAGTAAGGTATGTTTTTAGTTACCCATATTGTGTATTTAAGAACAGAGAAAGTGCACTGGATATTTACTGAGCAAAGAAGTATTTGGCTATGGGTTCAACTTTAAAAGATAAGAACTATCCTGCCAACACCCTTTGATGATGGTATTATGGATTGGGTTCCAGGAGCATTGTATTTGAATCTCTTTCAGGCAAAAAAAATGTACACTTGCACAACAAGAGAGTAAATAAAGATTTTCTTCTAGATTAAAAATAAATAATTGCTCACTTATAGCTGGAAAACCAATCACTAAAGAGTGGGGGGTTGGCTAATGTGCCTTTGATTACATTTGAGATTTATTTTATAAAATAAAGCCCTTTCATTTTTATTTATCAGCACGTAGATAGAGCTCTAGAGAAAACAAATAATAATTGACATTTTCAGGAAAAGACTATAAGGAAACTTGAAGATCTTTGTTAAAAGAGTAGTTAGATTTCTGACTGGCCAAATGTTATGCACACTTCAAAAACAATTTGAAATTTAATTTCATTTCATATTGTAATTCAAAAGATAGCATTTGATTGCTTCAGAAATTGATCAGACATTAGTTCCTGCTCTTAAAGTCTTGCTGGTAATGCTTATTTCAATCCACTAAATCTTCTTCTTGACTTAAGTAGAATATTTCAGTCTAACTGCTCCCTTTGTCATGCTTAATATCTGCATATCTTTTAAATAAAATGACCAGAACTTCAATGAATCTGGCTTTACTCTGACAGCACTACTACCTTCTTTTGCTAGAAGCCCTGTGACTAGGTGTGGATGGGTCAAGTTGGGAGGCACGGCCTCAGGGATCCAGTTCTCTTAAATGCTCCAGTGCAAGTTCTTGCTCTGGCTTTAGCTTCTTGAAATAATACTACAGATAGATATATAGATGATAGAAAATAGATAGATCGATAGATAGATAAGCTACTTTGGGGTTTATGCCATCAGACTATATTATCATCTACTTATGATTTCATGTTTCAATACTGTATGCTAACACATATATATGAGATCTAAAAAGAGAAAACGTTCTGACGAACCTAGGAGCAGGACAGGAATAAAGGGAGGGAGACGCGCGCGAGAGGGATATGGAGATATATGTATACGTATAGCTGATTCACTTTGTTATACAGCAGAAACTAACACAACATTGTAAAGCAATTATACTCCAATAAAGATGTTAAAATTTTTTTTCATGTTTTCGTATACAGGTTTCTGGGCTGTTTTTTACATTTGTGCAAAACTTTATATACCAAGTGTGAACTAAATTCTCTTCGCTCACAATCACAAAGACAAGCATCATACTAATTCTTTCTTCTTTCTGTATTTTTAGTGAGATGTAGCTCCACCTAACCAAAGCGATTTCCTATAACTTTCTCTGAATTTCTCCTATTAATCTACCACAGACCTTCAAGGCAACTTAAGTGTCATCTCCCTGGTGAAGCTAATTCTTACTAAATGAGGCTTAAATTGGTATCATTTATATTGTTTTACTTCTTTGTATTCTCATCTCTCTCTGTTCACCCTATTTTAGTATTTATCACTCTACATTGTAATATTTATTTTTTCCTAGCATCATTAATATAACTTGGACTACTTAAGAGCAGGGAATGGACCTTATTCAACCATTTTCCCTCAGATGCAGCAAAATATCTATTCAGTAAATACTTATAGAATGTTAGAGAAAAATAAGCAAATAAATGTTCCAAATGACTGATTAATGTCCTTTTTATTGACAAACTGATAATATATAAACTTTCTATGATAAAATGCAACAAATAGAATATGCACATCTAAAAAAATTAAAATTATTTACTTATTTTATTGAAAAAAATTCCTATTTGTAACACAAAGTATAAGAATTTACAAAACTGTATAGAAACTCTAAAAGTTAACAAGTTTGGTCAGACTACTTCTTCATCCATACAGGAAGATCTGTAATAAGGCTGTTGACTGAAATTTTATTTCCAATTCTTGAAAATTGTCTATAACATTAGCCTCAAAATCCAAATATCCTAAAATACACATTGTCTCATTTATAAGAAAATGATAAATTAACAAATGAAGAATATAAATTGTATCTACTGATATTTCAGCCTTATCTATTAATAGGGTTACCCTTCATTGCCTAAACTTTCAATTTTTCTACTAAAAAAATCATTATATTGTTGTTGTTTCTTTTTAACATCTTTATTGGGGTATAATTGCTTTACAATGGTGTGTTCGTTTCTGCTTTATAACAAAGTGAATCAGTTATACATATACATATGTTCCCATATCTCTTCCCTCTTGCGTCTCCCTCCCTCTCACCCTCCCTATCCCACCCCTCCAGGCTGTCACAAAGCACCGAGCCAATATCCCTGTGCCGTGCGGCTGCTTCCCACTAGCTATCTACCTTACGTTTATTAGTGTATATATGTCCATGACTCTCTCTCGCCCTGTCACAGCTCACCTGTCCCCCTCCACATATCCTCAAGTCCGTTCTCCACTAGGTCTGTGTCTTTATTCTTGTCTTACCCCTAGGTTCTTCATGACATTTTTTTTTCTTAAATTCCATATATATGTGTTAGCATACAGTATTTGTCTTTTTCTTTCTGACTTACTTACCTCTGTATGACAGACTCTAGGCCTATCCACCTCATTACAAATAGCTCAATTTCATTTCTTTTTATGGCTGAGTAATATTCCACTGTATATATGTGCCACATCTTCTTTATCCATTCATCCGATTATGGGTACTTAGGTTGTTTCCATCTCCGGGCTATTGTGAATAGAGCTGCAATGAACATTTTGGTACATGAGTCTTTTTGAATTACGGTTTTCTCAGGGTATATGCCCAGTAGTGGGATTGCTGGGTCATATGGTAGTTCTATTTGTAGTTTTTTAAGGAACCTCCATAGTGTTCTCCATAGTGGCTGAACCAATTCACATTCCCACAAGCAGTGCAAGAGTGTTCCCTTTTCTCCACACCCTCTCCAGCATTTATTGTTTCTAGATTTTTTGATGATGCCCATTCTAACTCGTGTGAGATGATATCTCATTGTAGTTTTGATTTGCATTTCTTACTGATTAGTGATGTTGAGCATTCTTCCATGTATTTGTTGGCAATCTGTATATCTTCTTTGGAGAAATGTCTATTTAGATCTTCTGCCCATTTTTGGATTGCGTTGCTTGTTTTTTTGTTATTGACCTGCATGTGCTGCTTGTAAATTTTGGAGATTAATCCTTTGTCAGTTGCTTCATTTGCAAATATTTTCTCCCATTCTGAGGGTTGTCTTTTGGTCTTGTTTATGGTTTCCTTTGCTGTGCAAAAGCTTTGAAGTTTCATTAGGTTCCATTTGTTTATTTTTGTTTTTATTTCCATTTCTCTAGGAGGTGGGTCAGAAAGGATCTTGCTGTGATTTATGTCATAGAGTGTTCTGCCTATGTTTTCCTCTAAGAGTTTGATAGTTTCTGGCCTTACATTTAGATCTTTAATCCATTTTGAGCTTATTTTTGTGTATGGTGTTAGGGAGTGATCTAATCTCATAATTTTACATGTACCTGTCCTGTTTTCCCAGCACCACTTATTGAAGAGACTGTCCTTTCTCCACTGTATATTCCTGCCACCATTATCAAAGATAAGGTGTCCATATGTGCATGGGTTTATCTCTGGGCTTTCTATCCTATTCCATTAATCTATCATTCTGCTTTTGTGCCAGTACCATACTGTCTTGACTACTGTAGCTTTGTAGTATAGTCTGAAGTCAGGGAGCCTGATTCCTCCAGCTCCATTTTTTGTTCTCAAGATTGCTTTGGCTATTCAGGGTCTTTTGTGTTTCCATACAAATTGCGAAATTTTTTGTTCTAGTTCTGTGAAAAATGCCAGTGGTAGTTTGATAGGGATTGCATTGAATCTATAGATTGCTTTGGGTAGTAGAGTCATTTTCACAATGTTGATTCTTCCAATCCAAGAGGCATGGTATATCTCTCCATCTATTTGTATCATCTTTAATTTCTTTCATCAGTGTCTTATAATTTTCTGCATACAGGTCTTTTGTCTCTTTAGGTAGGTTTATTCCTAGATGTTTTATTCTTTTTGTTGCAATGGTAAATGGGAGCGTTTTCTTGATTTCACTTTCAGATTTTTCATCATTAGTGAATAGGGATGCCAGAGATTTCTGTGCATTAATTTTGCATCCTGCTACTTTACCAAATTCATTGATTAGCTCTAGTAGTTTTCTGGTAGCATCTTTAGGATTCTCTATGTATAGTATCATGTCATCTGAAAACAGTTACAGCTTTACTTCTTCTTTTCCGATTTGGATTCCTTTTATTTCCTTTTCTTCTCTGATTGCTGTGGCTAAAACTTTCAAAATTATGTTGAATAAGAGTGGTGAGAGTGGGCAACCTTGTCTTGTTCCTGATATTAGTGGAAATGCTTTCAGTTTTTCACCATTGAAGATGATGTTGGCTGTGGGCTTGTCATATATGGCCTTTATTATGTTGAGGAAAGTTCCCTCTATGCCTACTTTCTGCAGGGTTTTTATCATAAATCGGTGTTGAATTTTGTCAAAAGCTTTCTCTGCATCTATTGAGATGATCATATGGTTTTTCTCCTTCAATTTGTTAATATGGTGTATCACATTGATTGATTTGCGTATATTGAAGAATCCTTGCATTCCTGGAATAAACCCCACTTGATCATGGTGTATGATCCTTTTAATGTGCTGTTGGATTCTGTTTGCTAGTATTTTGTTGAGGATTTTTGCTTCTATGTTCATCGGTGATATTGGCCTGTAGTTTTCTTTCTTTGTGACATCCTTTTCTGGTTTTTGTATTAAGGAGATGGTGGCCTCGTAGAAGGAATTTGGGAGTGTTCCTCCCTCTGCTATATTTTGGAAGAGTTTGAGAAGGATAGGTGTTAGCTCTTCTCTAAATGTTTGATAGAATTCGCCTGTGAAGCCATCTGGTCCTGGGCTTTTGCTTTTTGGAAAATTTCTAATCACCGTTTCAATTTCAGTGCTTGTGATTGGTCTGTTCATATTTTCTATTTCTTCCTGATTCAGTCTTGGCAGGTTTACGTTTCTAAGAATTTGTCCATTTCTTCCAAATTGTCCATTTTATTGGCATAGAGTTGCTTGTAGTAATCTCTCATGATCTTTTGTATTTCTGCAGTGTCAGTTGTTACTTCTTCTTTCTCATTTCTAATTCTATTGATTTGAGTCTTCTCTCTTTTTTTCTTGATGAGTCTGGCTAGTGGTTTATCTATTTTGTTTATCTTCTCAAAGAACCAGCTTTTAGTTTTATTGATCTTTGCTATCGTTTCCTTCATTTCTTTTTCATTTATTTCTGATCTGATTTTTATGATTTCTTTCCTTCTGCTAGCTTTGGGGTTTTTTGTTCTTCTTTCTCTAATTGCTTGAGGTGCAAGGTTAGGTTGTTTATTCGAGCTGTTTCCTGCTTCTTAAGGTGGGCTTGTATTGCTATAAACTTCCCCCTTAGAACTGCTTTTGCTGCATCCCATAGGTTTTGGGTCGTTGTGTCTCCATTGTCATTTGTTTCCAGGTATTTTTTGATTTCCTCTTTGATTTCTTCAGTGATCACTTCATTTTTAAGTAGTGTATTGTTTAGCCTCCATGTGTTTGTATTTTTTACAGATCTTTTCCTGTAATTGATATCTAGTCTCATGGCGTTGTGGTTGGAAAAGATACTTGATACAATTTCAATTTTCTTAAATTTACCAAGGCTTGATTTGTGACCCAAGATATGATCTATCCTGGAGAATGTTCCATGAGCACTTGAGAAAAATGTGTATTCTGTTGTTTTTGGATGGAGTGTCCTATAAATATCAATTAAGTCCATCTTGTTTAATGTATCATTTAAAGCTTGTGTTTCCTTATTTATTTTCATTTTGGATGATCTGTCCATGGGTAAAAGTGGGGTTTTAAAGTCCCCTAATATGAATGTGTTACTGTCGATATCCCCTTTTATGGCTCTAACTATTTGCCTTATGTATTGAGGTGCTCCTATGTTGGGTGCATAAATATTTACAATTGTTATATCTTCTTCTTGGATCGATCCCTTGATCATTATGTAGTGTCCTTCTTTGTCTCTTCAAATAGTCTTTATTTTAAAGTCTATTTTGTCTGATATGAGAATTGCTACTCCAGCTTTCTTTTGGTTTCCATTTGCATGGAATATCATTTTTCATCCCCTTACTTTCAGTCTGTACGTGTCTCTAGGTCTGAAGTGGGTCTCTTGTAGACAGCATATATAAGGGTCTTGTTTTTGTATCCATTCAGCCAATCTGTGTCTTTTGGTGGGAGCATTTAGTCCATTTACATTTAAGGTAATTATCGATATGTATGTCCCTATTCCCATTTTCTAAATTGTTTTGGGTTTGTTATTATAGGTATTATCCTTCTCTTGTGTTTCTTGTCTAGAGAAGTTCCTTTAGCATCTTTTGTAAAGCTGGTTTGGTGGTGCTGAACTCTCGCAGCTTTCGCTGGTCTGTAAATGTTTTGTTTTCTCCATCAAATCTGAATGAGATCCTTGGTGGGTAGAGTAGTCTTGGTTGCAGGTTTTTCTCCTTCATCACTTTCCGTATGTCCTGCCACTCCCTTCTGGCTTGCAGGGTTTCTGCTGAGAGATCAGCTGTTAACCTTATGGGGATTCCCTTGTGTGTTATTTGTTGTTTTTCCCTTGCTGCTTTTAATATGCTTTCTTTGTATTTAATTTTTGACAGTTTGATTAATATGTGTCTTGGAGTATTTCTCCTTGTATTTATCCTGTATGGGACTCTCTGTGCTTCCTGGACTTGATTAACTATTTCCTTTCCCATATTAGGGAAGTTTTCAACTATAATCTCTTCAAATATTTTCTCAGTCCCTTTCTTTTTCTCTTCTTCTTCTGGAACCCCTATTATTCGAATGTTGGTTCGTTTAATGTTGTCCCAGAGGTCTCTGAGACTGTCCTCAGTTCTTTTCATTCTTTTTTCTTTATTCTGCGCTGCAGAATTTCCACTAATTTATGTTCCACTATTTTATCTTTATTTCAGTTATTTCCACTATTTTATCTTCCAGGTCACTTATCCGTTCTTCTGCCTCAGTTATTCTGCTATTGATCCCATCTAGAGTACTTTTAATTTCATTTATTGTGTTGTTCATCATTGCTTGTTTCATCTTTATTTCTTCTAGGTCCTTCTTGCATTTTGTCCATTCTATTTCCAAGATTTTGGATCATCCTTACTATCATTATTCTGAATTTTTTTCAGGTAGACTGCCTATTTCCTCTTCATTTGTTAGGTCTGGTGCATTTTTATCTTGCTCCTTTATCTGCTGTGTGTTTTTCTGTCTTCTCATTTTGCTTATCTTACTGTTTTTGGGGTCTTCTTTTTGCAGGCTGCAGGTTTGTAGTTCCCACTCTTTTTGATGTCTGTCACCAGTGACTAAGGTTGGTTCAGTGGGTTGTGTAGTCTTCCTGGTGGAGGGGACTAGTGCCTGTGTTGTGTTGGATGAGGCTGGATCTTGTCTCTCTAGTGGGCAGGTTCACATCTGGTGGTGTGTTTTGGGGTGTCTGTGGCCTTATTATGATTTTAGGCAGCCTCTCTGCTAATGTGTGGGGTTGTGTTCCTGTTTTGTAGTTGTTTGGCATAGGTTGTCCAGCACTGTAGCTTGCTGGTCGTTGAGTGAAGCTGGGTGCTGGTGTTAAAATGGAGGTCTCTGGGAGATTTTCGCCATTTAATATTATGTGGAGCTGGGGGGTCTCTTGTTGACCAGTGTCCTGAAGTTGGCTCTCCTGCCTCAGAGGCAGAGCCCTGACTCCTGGCTGTAGCACCAAGAGCCTTTCATCCACACGGCTCAGAATAAAAGGGAGAAAAAGTAGAGAGAATTTGTAGAAGTATGAAGAAAGAAAGATAGGAGGGAAGGAAGGAAGGAAGGAAGGAAAGAAGGAAGGAAGGAAGAAAGAAAAAGAAAGAAGCAAAGAAGGAAAGAAGGCAAGAAGGAAAGAAAGAAGGGGGGGAGGGAGGAAGGAAGGAAGGAAGGAGGGAAGGAAGGAAAAAGACAGAAAGAAGATACAGTAAATATAATAAAGTTATTGAATTAAAAAATAATTATTTAGGAAAAAAAGAAGGGACGGATAGAACCTTAGGACAAATGTTGGAAGCAAAGCTATACAGACAAAATCTTACACAGAAGCATACACATACACCCTCACAAAAAGAGGTAAAGGGGAAAAAATCATAAATCTTGCTCTCAGAGACCACCTCCTCAGTTTGGGATGATTTGTTGTCTAAAAGAGGGAAGGAAGGAAAGAAAGAAAGAAAGAAGGTAAAGTATAATAAAGTTATTAAAATTAAAATTAATTATTAAGAAAAGAAATTTAAAACAAAAAACCATGGACGGATAGAACCCTAGGACAAATGGTGGAAGCAAAGCTATACAGACAAGATCTCACACAGATGCATACACATACACATTCACAAAAAGAGGATAAGAGAAAAAAAATCATAGATCTTGCTCTCGAAGCCCACCTCCTCAATTTGGGATGATTCATTGTCTATTCATGTATTCCACAGATGCAAGGTACATCAAGTTGATTTTGAAGCTTTAATCCGCTGTTTCTGAGGCTGCTGGGAGAGATTTCCCTTTCTCTTCTTTGTTCTCACAGCTCACAGGGGCTCAGCTTTGGATTTGGCCCTGCCTCTGTGTGTAGGTCGCTGGAGGGCGTCTGTTTTTTGCTCAGACAGGACGGGGTTAAAGGAGCCGCTGATTCGGGGGCTCTGGAGCACTCAGGCCGGGGGGAGGGAGGGGCACTGCGTGCGGGGCGGGCCTGCGGTGGCAGAGGCCGGCATGACGTTGCACCAGCCTGAGGCCCGCCGTGCGTTCTCCTGGGGAAGTTGTCCCTGGATCCCGGGAACCTGGCAGTGGCGGGCTGCACAGGTTCCCCGGAAGAGGGGTGTGGATAGTGACCTGTGCTCGCATACAGGCCCCTTGGTGGTGGCAGCAGCAGCCTTAGTGTCTCCCGCCCATCCCTGGGGTCCGTGCTTTTAGCCGCGGCTCGCACCCATCTCTGGGGTCTGTGCTTTTAGTCGTGGCTCGTGCCTGTCTCTGGGGTTCACGCTTTTAGCCGCGGCTCGCACCCGTCTCTGGAGTTCCTTTAAACAGCGCTCTTAAACCTCTCTCCTCGCGCACCAGGGAACAAAGAGGGAAGAAAAAGTCTCTTGCCTCTTCGGCAGGTGCAGACTTTTCCCCCAGACTCCCTCCCGGCTAGCCGTGGTGCACTAACCCCTTCAGGCTATGTTCAAGCCACCAACCCCAGTCCTCTCCCTGTGCTCTGACTGAAACCGGAGCCTAAGCTCGCAGCCCCGCCCGCCCCAGCGGGTGAGCAGACAAGCCTCTCAGGCTGGTGAGTGCGGGTCGGCACCGATCCTCTGTGCGGGAATCTCCCCGCTTTGCCCTCCGCACCCCTGTTGCAGTGCATTCCTCCACGGCTCCGAAGCTCCCCCCTCCGCCTCCCGCAGTCTCCGCCTGCGAAGGGGCTTCCTAGTGTGTGGAAACTTTTCCTCCTTCACAACTCCCTCCCACTGGTGCAGCTGCCATTCCTATTCTTTTGTCTCTGTTTTTTCTTTTTTTCTTTTGCCCTACCCAGGTACATGGGGAGTTTCTTGCCTTTGGGGAGGTCTGAGGTCTTCTGCCAGCCTTCAGTAGGTGTTCTGTAAGAGTTGTTCCATGTGTAGATGTATTTCTGGTGTATCTGTGGGGAGGAAGGTGATCTCCGCGTCTTACACTTCCGCCATCTTCAAGGTCCCCCCATATCGTTTTTTGTCACTGATTTTCCACATGCATTATGAAATTAACATGGATCTACAGAAATTCTTCTCTATGGTTTTAAAGGTTTAAAAATTGTACACATTTGAGTTATAAACAAGGATAAAGAGGTAGATTAGAAAAATCCTTGCAGATTGACACAAATACTAAATTATCAGCCTAATAGTCTGTGTGAGGGGGATGACTAGCTTTTAGTTTCCATTATAAAATTATGATTTTATAATGATATAGTGTGTGGGATATCAGCAGCTATCTGTCAGTGAGTTGGGTTACATGGCACCATAAAGGCTACATAAAAGGAAGAGATAACACAATCTGGAGATTTAAATTAAGTATAAATTATAAAAGATTATTAATTATAAAAAACAAAAATTATTAATAAAATATTGGTTAGAAAGATATAAAATATACTCTTCTTGAAATAAATTTTGGAGACCTTCCGTATCAGCTTTTTTTTATTAATAGTAGAAAGAAACAACTCTTTGCCAGTGTAAAATTGGGGGTATAATGGTTTATGTAAAAAAGAAAGGGAGGATACTTAATTAAGTCATATAACTAAACTGTAGGAAAGGCAATGTAGCAGCTGAGACAAAAACATATCTCAGCCCAGGACCTTAATTATTGAAAACATTTTTTTTTCCTTTTTTGACATTCACCCTCCCTTTGCTTGTTGTTCTCTTAAACTATCTTTCACCGCATGAGTATAAACATATGATACCACAGCTCACCCATATTACATCATGCAACTTCACCTCCAAAAGGTACTGGATCTTGTTCTTTCCTATTGGATTAGCTTACAAATAATGGGGTCTCTACACTGAGTTGAAAGAAGGATTCTCAAAGATTCTGATATACTGTACTTTTTCATCTCTGTAGTGTTAGTAAGAATGTTTAGCCACTATTGACTCATGTGAAGAGAAGCACTAGGTTTTATGTGAATAGGGAGAATGTATAATTAGAAATCAACTCTTTCATTCAGTCATTTCATCAGTTTTCTCATGTATAATATCAATGCAATAAAAATTTACACTACTAGGGCTAATGCCATAATAGACTTCCCTAGTGCTTATCAGGACACCTGTGATATATTTAGAACTATAAATATACATAATGCCATTGTTATCATTAATATTATATGATGACAAGTTAGGGGGGAAGCAATAAAGTTGAGAAGAGGCTTCATATAGGTGATAACACATGAGTTATTTTTTAAAGGCAGGAGGGAAGAGCAGCAGTTAAAAGCTAAACCTTGATTTACATTAGAAGGAGCATCATATCGTAGAACATAACTATTTTATGCTCTCTGGCTCTTAGTTTCCTCACCAGTAAATATAGAAAATAAAAGCTGCCTCAATGGGTTTTTGAGCATTAAAAGCATCATATGAAAAGTACCCAGTACAACATTAGAAAACTGTATGTGGTTTAAGAGTTAGATATTTTATTAGTAGCAGTTTATTCCATGAATAAAATTTTTTAAAAATTGTTTGTCCATCATGCCTAAATGTCCTGGTTGTTGCAATGCTGAAGTGAGATGGTGCTTATGAAAAACCTTCACAAAATACAAAATACTTTAAGTAGTAGATATAATATATAGTTATAAATGTGTATGCAAACTTGGTGGTGGTAGTTTAACTCAATTTTTACAAGCTTTTTTCTTTTCTATGCATATTTTAATATGTCTTACAATAAATGCTTTGTACATTTGTATGGCAAAGGTAAACTTGGCTACTTTTTATAAAATTTTGAAACATTTTGTTTTCCATGTAGGATTTAATATTTACCCACAGGACCAAAGTAATCATCAACAATTGCTGACTTTGGAAACAGAAAAAGCTAGAACCTATTTTAAAATGAAACTACTCAATTCTGTTCTGAAGCTGCAGATTTTTCCAAGTTAACTATTCTGTTTCATAAAACATATCTGTTAAAATATTAATGTTGAACTCCTAAGTTCATTCACATTGAAAAATGGCAAAGCACAATTCTAATTCACCAAGATTTCAGTTAAACAAGTTGATCCATTTTATGCTTCTATTATATTTCATAATCATAAAAATGTGAGAATCATTTTATGGCCAATGTTGAATGTTGCATATTAGAAAATTTGAAACTTTTTGTTCTACTTTAGAAAACTAGGTGTGCATTAAAAGCTTTTGAACAATAACCAATGATTTACATTTAAACAGTTACTAATAGTCATATATGAATAAAATGTACGGTCACAAAGGTATACTTTATAAAAAGGCAAAGCATTTACTTTGGGATCCTCATGGCTTAGTGGAACTGTCAGAGGACAGAAAGCTGTAGATATTTTTCTAATTTTAGATTTACTATGTATTAAATATGAGACCCTAGAAGGTAATTTTCCCTCTCTATGCCTCAAATTTTTCCTCTGTAAAGAACATAAATTGGACTAAATGATGTTTATGACTTCTTGCTCTAAAAATCTGTTTATGAAATATGTGATAATCAGTTTTTTTGTTATTTTGAAACAGTTTATTATCATTCTCATTATGATTTAGAAAACTATCCCTACTTTTTTACAATCTAATATAAAAGAAATAAGACAAGAATAAAAAGGGTCATATTTTACATACCTCTGTATGAAAAACAAACAAAAAATAATTTGAAAGTCTTTTTTTAAAAGAAAATATGGTAATTACTATATTATCAAATCTGGAATAATGTACTTATAAAATCTGAAAACAAATATACTGGAGTTTTTCCATTTTTATTAATTTTCTTTCAGAATGGAAAATAACATCACTATATGTTTATATTCTATTGTACTTTATGATAGAAAATAAGTGATAACATGTGAGTATAAAGTGAATTTTCATTTTTTAATCCATTAGTGAGATAAAGAGCAAAAATATGTCAACGTCTCATTAGGATTGGAAATACCTATCTCACCAAGCAGCAGAATAAATACTTTTAATTTGTTGAGAAAAAATATTTGAAGTGATTTATATATATATATATATATATCAGTATACATAGAGAGAGATGTTTTTCATTCCAGAATTTCACTACATCCTCAAAGCTGAGGATAAGGCAAGATAATTATGAACAGGTTCCTAAGAATGACGCCAGACACATCTTGATGTCCAAAATCTTGTTTCCTCTATTAGCTGCAATCACATATTTACTGTTCATATAAGGGGACATCAGATATTTGAGGAGATTCTTTAAGGAAATCATACATGTAGAGAATGACCTACTAGTTTTCTCTCTTGTTATCAGGTAAGGGACTGTGTACTTCCCTTTACCCTTTTCCTGAACCTAAGCTAGGAAGTGCTAGGAAGTCACTTGTAGACGCTGGGGTTGCCATCTGAGAGAAGACTTCACCTCACACTGTCCCTAGAAACATGCAGAACACTCTACATATCCATTTGCTGGGTGTGGAGACATGAAACTGGTATTATTGCTCACTTGGAGTCGCGTGGCTGCCCACAACAAAACGGCAGCACAAGGGAGTGAGCAGTTAGCTAAGCTGTATTTTTACTATTCAGTAGGGACAAGGGTGCATTTTACTTATACGGGGGGAAAATGGACAATTGAAGAAGGTGGCCACACTGAAGTCAGCTGTGGTGAGGGGCTCGTTACTGAAAGGGGCTGTGATTGAAGCTCTAGTTTTGGGGATTAAGAGGTGGGTTTTATTTTATTTTTTTTACATCTTTATTGGAGTATAATTGCTTTACAATGGTGTGTTAGTTGCTGCTTTATAACAAAGTGAATCAGTTATACATATACATATGTTCCGATATCTCCTCCCTCTTGCATCTCCCTCCCTCCCACCCTCCCTATCCCACCCATCCAGGTGGTCACAAAGCACCGAGCAGATCTCCCTGTGCTATGAGGCTGGTTCCCACTAGCTATCTACCTTATGTTTGGTAGTGTATATATGTCCATGCCACTCTCTCATTTTGTCATAGCTTACCATTCACCCTCCCCATATCCTCAAGTGCACTCTCTGGTAGGTCTACATCTTTATTCCTGTCTTACTCCTAGGTCCTTCATGACATTTATTTTTTCTTAAATTCCATATATATATGTGTTAGCATACGGTATTTGTCATTCTCTTTCTGACTTACTTCACTCTGTATGACAGACTCTACGTCCATCCACCTCACTACAAATAACTCAATTTCCTTTCTTTTTATGGCTGAGTAATATTTCATTGTATATATGCACCACATCTTCTTTATCCATTCATCCAATGATGGACACTTAGGTTGTTTCCATCACCTGGCTATTGTAAATAGAGCTGCAATGAATATTTTGGTACATGACTCTTTTTGAATTACGGTTTTCTCAGGGTATATGTTCAGTAGTGGGATTGCTGGGTCATATGGTAGTTCTATTTGTAGTTTTTTAAGGAAACTCCATACTGTTCTCCATAGTGACTGTACCAATTCACATTCCAACATCACTGCAAGAGTGTTCCCTTTTCTCCACACCCTCTCCAGCATTTACTGTTTCTAGATTTTTTGATGATGACCATTCTGAAGAGTGTGAGATGATATTCCATTGTAGTTTTAATTTACATTTCTCTAATGATTAATGCTGTTGAGCATTCTTTCATGTGTTTGTTGGCAATCTGTGTATCTTCTTTGGAGAAATGTCTATTTAGATCTTCTGCCCATTTTTGGATTGGGTTGTCTGTTTGTTTGTTATTGAGCTGCACGAGCTGCTTATAAATTTTGGAGATTAATCCTTTGTCAGTTGCTTCATTTGCAAATATTTTCTCCCATTCTGAGGGTTGTCTTTTGGTCTTGTTTATGGTTTCCTTTGCTGTGCAAAAGCTTTGAGGTTTCATTAGGTCTCATTTGTTTATTTTTGTTTTTATTTCCATTTCTCTAAGAGGTGGGTCAGAAAGGATCTTGCTGTGATTTATGCCATAGAGTGTTCTGCCTATGTTTTCCTCTAAGAGTTTGATAGTTTCTGGCCTTACATTTAGTTCTTTAATCCATTTTAATCTTATTTTTGTGTATGGTGTTAGGGAGTGTTCTAAACTCATACTTTTACATGTACCTGTCCAGTTTTCCCAGCACCACTTATGGAAGAGGCTGTCCTTTCTCCACTGTACATTCCTGCCTCCTTTATTAAAGATAAGGTGACCATATGTGCATGGGTTTATCTCTGGGCTTTCTATCCTGTTCCATTGATCTATATTTCTGTTTCTGTGCCAGTACCATACTGTCTTGATTACTGTAGCATTGTAGTATAGTCTGAAGTCAGGGAGCCTGATTCCTGCAGCTCTATTTTCGTTCTCAAGATTGCTTGAGCTATTTGGGGTCTTTTGTGTTTCTATACAAATTGTGAATTTTTTTGTTTTAGTTCTGTGAAAAATGCCAGTGGTAGTTTGATAGGGATTGCATTGAATCTGTAGATTGCTTTGGGTAGTAGAATCACTTTCACAATGTTGATTCTTCCAATCCAAGAACATGGTATATCTCTCCATCTATTTGTATCATCTTTAATTCCTTTCATCAGTGTCTTCTAATTTTTTACATACAGGTCTTATGTCTCCTTAGGTAGGCTTATTCCTAGATATTTTATTCTTTTTGTTATAACGGTAAATGGGAGGGTTTTCTTGATTTCACTTTCAGATTTTTCATCATTAGTGTATAGGAATGCCAGATATTTCTGTGCATTAATTTTGTATCCTGATACTTTACCAAATTCATTGATTAGCTCTAGTAGTTTTCTGGTAGCATCTTTAGGATCCTCTATGTATAGTATTATGTCATCTGCAAACAGTGACAGCTTTACTCCATCTATTCCTATTTGGATTCCTTTTATTTCCTTTTCTTCTCTGGTTATTGTGGCTATAACTTCCAAAAGTATGTTGAATAATAGTGGTGAGAGTGGGCTACCTTGTCTTGTTCCTGATCTTAGTGGAAATGCTTTCAGTTTTTCACCATTGAGGACGATGTTGGCTGTGGGTTTGTCATATATGGCCTTTATTATGTTGAGGAAATTTCCCTCTATGCCTACTTTCTGCAGGGTTTTTATCATAAATGGGTGTTCTCGAAAGCTTTCTCTGCATCTATTGAGATGATCATATGGTTTTTCTCCTTTGATATGTTAATATGGTGTATCACGTTGATTGATTTGCATATATTGAAGAATCCTTGCATTCCTGGAATAAACTCCACTTGATCATGGTGTATGATCCTTTTAAAGTGCTGTTGGATTCTGTTTGCAAGTATTTTGTTGAGGAGGTTTGCATCTATGTTCATCACTGATATGGGCCTGTAGTCTTCTTTCTTTGTGAATTCCTTGTGCAGTTTTGGTATCAGGGTGATGGTGGCCTTGTAGAATGAATTTGGGAGTGTTCCTCCCTCTGCTATATTTTGGAAGAGTTTGAGAAGGATAGGTGTCAGCTCTTCTCTAAATGTTTGATAGAATTCGCCTGTGAAGTCATCTGGTCCTGGGCTTTTGTTTATTGGAAGATTTTTAATCACAGTTTTAATTTCAGTGCTTGTGATTGGTCTGTTCATATTTTCTATTTCTTCCTGATTCAGTCTTGGCAGATTGTGCATTTCTAAGAATTTGTCCATTTCTTCCAAATTGTCCATTTTATTGGCATAGAGTTGCTTGTAGTAATTTCTCATGATCTTTTGTATTTCTGCAGTGTCAGTTGTTACTTCTCCTTTTTCATTTCTAATTCTATTGATTTGAGTCTCCTCCCTTTTTTTCTTAATGAGTCTGGCTAATGGTTTATCAATATTGTTTATCTTCTCAAAGAACTGGCTTTTAGTTTTATTGATCTTTGCTTTCATTTCCTTCATTCTTTTTCACTTATTTCTGATCTGAACTTTATGATTTCTTTACTTCTGCTAACTTTCGGGTTTTTTTGTTCTTCTTTCTCTAATTTCTGTAGGTGCAAGGTGAGGTTGTTTATTCAAGATGTATCCTGTTGCTTAAGGTAGGATTGTATTGCTATAAATTTCCCTCTTAGAACTGCTTTTGCTGCATCCCATAGGTTTTGGATCATCGTGTATCCATTGTCATTTTTTTCTAGGTATTTTTTGATTTCCTCTTTGATTTCTTCAGGGATCACTTTGTTATTAAGTAGTGTATTATTTAGCCTCCATGTGTTTGTATTATTTACAGATCTTTTCCTGTAATTGATGAGTAGTCTCATAGCATTGTGGCTGGAAAAGATACTTGATATAATTTCAATTTTCTTAAATTTACCGAGGTTTGATTTGTGACCCAAGATATTATCTATCTTGGAGAATGTTTCATGACCACTTGAGAAGAAAGTGTATTTTGTTGTTTTCGAATGGATTGTCCTATAAATATCAATTAAGTCCATCTTGATTAATGTATCATTTAAAGCTTGTATTTCCTTATTTATTTTCATTTTGTATGATCTGTCCATTGGTGAAAACGTGGTGTTAAAATCCCCTACTATGAATGTGTTTCTGTCGATTTCCCATTTTATGGCTGTTGGTATTTGCCTTATGTATTGAGATGCTCCTATGTTAGGTGCATAAATATTTACAATTGTTACATCTTTTTCTTGGATCAATCCCTTGATCATTATGTAGTGTCCTTCTTTGTCTCTTCTAATAATCTTTATTTTAAAGTCTATTTTGTCTGATATGAGAAGTGGTACTCCAGCTTTCTTTTTGTTTCCATTTGCATGGAATATCATTTTCCATCCTCTTACTTTCAGTCTGTACGTGTCTCTAGGTCTGAAGTGGACCTCTTGTAGACAGCATATATATGGGTCTTGTTTTTGTATCCATTCAGCCAGTCTGTGTCTTTTGGTGGGAGCATTTAATCCACTGACAGTCAAGGTAATTATCGATATGTATGTTCCTATTTCCCATTTTCAAATTGTTCTGGGTTTGTTATTGTAGGTCTTTTCCTTCTCTTGTGTGTCTTGCCTAGAGAAGTTCCTTTAGCTTTTGTTGTAAAGCTGGTTTGGTGGTGCTGAACTCTCTCGGCTTTCGTTGTCTGTAAAGGTTTTAATTTCTCCATCAAATATGAATGAGATCTTTGCTGGGTAGAGTAATCTTGGTTGCAGGTTTTACTCCTTCATCACTTTAAATATGTCCTGCCAGTCCCTTCTGGCTTGCAGAGTTCCTGCTGAAAGATCAGCTGTTAACCTTATGGGGATTCCCTTGTGTGTTATTTGTTGTTTTTCCCTTGCTGCTTTTAATATGTTTTCTTTGTATTTAATTTTTGACTGTTTGATTAACATGTGTCTTGGCGTGTTTCTCCTTGGATTTATCCTGTATGGGACTCTGTGTTCTTCCTGCACTTGATTAACTATTTCCTTTCCCATATTAGGGAATTTTTCAAGTATAATCTATTCAAATATTTTCTCAGTCTCTTTCTTTTTCTCTTCTTCTTCTGGAATCCTTATAATTCAAATGTTGGTGCATTTAATGTTGTCCCAGTGGTCTCTGGGACTGTCCTCAGTTCTTTTCATTCTTTTTTCTTTATTCTGCTCTGCAATAGTTATTTCCACTATTTTATCTTCCTGGTCACATATCTGTTCTTCTGCCTCACTTATTCTGCTATTGTTCCCATCTAGAGTATTTTTAATTTCATTTATTATGTTGTTCATCGTTGCTTGTTTCATCTTTAGTTCTTCTAGGTCCTAGTTAAATGTTTCTTGCCTTTATTCTATTTCCAAGATTTTGGATCATGCTTACTGTCATTATTCTGAATTCTTTTTCAGGTAGACTGCCTATTTCCTCTTTATTTGTTAGGTCTGGTGGGTTTTCATCTTGCCCCTTCATCTGCTGTGTATTTTTCTGTCTTCTCATTTTGCTTATCTTACTGTGTTTGAGGTCTCCTTTTTTGTGGGCTGCAGTTTCGTAGTTCCAGTTGTTTTGTGTGTCTATCACAAGTGGCTAAAGTTGGTTCAGTGGGTTGTGTAGGCTTCCTGGTGGAGGGCACTAGTGACTGTGTTCTGGTGGATGAGGCTGGATCTTGTCTTTCTCGTGGGTAAGTTCATGTCTGGTGGTGTGTATTGGTGTGTCTGTGGATTTATTATGATTTTAGGTAGCCTCCCTGCTAATGTGTGGGGTTGTGTTCCTATCTTGCTAGTTGTTTGGCATAGGATGTCCAGCACTGTAGCTTGCTGGTCATTGAGTGAATGTCGGTGCTGGTGTTGAGCTGGAGATCTCTGGGAGATTTTCGCCGTTTGATATTATGTGGAGCTGGGAGGTCTCTTGTAGCCCAGTGTCTTGAAGTTGGTTCTCCCCCCTCAGAGGCACAGCACTGACTCCTGGCTGCGGCATCAAGAGCCTTTCAGCCACACAGCTCAGAATAAAAGGGATAAAATGTGGAAAGAAAGGAAGAAAGAAAGAAGAAAGAAAGAGGATAAAATAAAATAAAGTAAGCTACAATAAAGTTATTAAAATAAAAAATAATTATTAAGAAAAAAATTTTTTGAGAAAGAAAAAAAAGCATATATAGAACCCTAGGACAAATGGTGAAAGCAAAGCTATACAGACAAGATCTCACACAGAAGCATACACATAACTACTCACAAAAAGATGAAAAGGGGAAAAAATAATAAATCTTGCTCTCAAAGTCCACCTCCTTAATTTGGGATGATTCGTTGTCTATTCATGTATTCCACAGAGGCAGGGTACATCAAGTTGATTGTGGGGCTTTTAAATCCACTGCATCTGAGGTCGCTGGGAGAGATTTCCCTTTCTCTTCTGTGTTCACACAGCTCCTGGGGCCCAGCTTTGGATTTGACCCCACCTCTGCGTGTAGGTCACCTGAGGGCATCTGTTCTTAGCTCCGATAGGATGGGGTTAAAGGAGCAGCTGACTCGAGGTTCTGACTCACTCAGGCCGGGGGGAAGGAGGGGTGCAGATGTTGGGCGAACCTGTGGCTGCAGAGGCTGGCAGGACATTGCACCAGCCGGAGGTGAACCGTGCATTCTCCCGGGGAAGTTGCCCCTGGATCCCGGGACCCTGGCAGTGACTGGCTTCACAGGCTCCCCAGAAGGGAGGTGTGGATTGTGACCTGTGCTCACACACAGGCTTCTTGGTGGTGGCAGCAGCAGCCTTAGCATCTCATTCCCGTCTCTTGGGTCCGCGCTGTTAGCCGTGGCTTGCGCCCATCTCTGGAGCTCCTTTAAGCAGCATTCTTAATCCCCTCTCCTCGTGCACCAGGAAACAAAGAGGGAAGAAAAAGCCTCTTGCCTCTTTGGCAGGTGCAGACTTTTCCCTGGACTCCCTCCCGGCTAGCCATTGTGCACTAATGCCCTGCAGGCTGTGTTCATGCCACCAACCCCAGTCCTCTTCCTGTGCTCTGAGCGAAGCCTGAGCCTCAGCTCCCAGCCCTGCCCGCCCCAGCAGGTGAGCAGACAATCCTCTCGGGCTGGTGAGTTCAGGTCGGCACCGATCATCTGTGTGGGAATCTCTCCCCGCTTTGTCCTCTGCCCTCTTGCTGTGCTTTCCTCCGCGGCTCTGAAGCTTCCCCACTCCGCCACCTGCAGTCTCTGCCCACAAAGGGGCTTCCTAGTATGTGGGAGGAAGCCTTCACAGCTCCCTCCTTCACAGTTCCCTCCCACTGGTGCAGGTCCCGTCCCTATTCTTTTGTCTCTATTTATTCTTTTTTCTTTTGCCCTACCCAGGTACGTGGGGTGTTTCTTGCCTTTGGGGAGGTGTGAGGTCTTCTGCCAGCGTTCAGTAGGTGTTCTGTAGGAGTTGTTCCACGTGTAGATGTGTTTCAGTTGTATCTGTGGGGAGGAATGTGATCTCTGCATTTTACTCTTCTGCCATCTTCCCCCTCTCGCATCAAGTGGTGGGTTTTAAAAGGTCATCTGGAGATGATATAACCTATCACATCAGCCAACTAAAAAGAAAACTACATTTTTACTTTCCCTTCTTCTCCGTTCTCAGCAGTTACACTGGAGTAAACACAAGTAAATACCCTGGGAGAGAATTGGAATAAGAAAACTGAAACAACAGACCACATCCCAGCAACCTCCTACCTGCACCCCCACAACTGCTAGTCTTTATGTTTCTGGTCAGGCCTCAGATGAGGGAATTGGAGGAGTTTGTAAATGAAGAAGAATTTTCCATTTTGATTCAGTCTGTTCTTAGAGGAGTCTATTCTTATATTTGCAAGTTACTAAGACGCTCTAAGATTTGCTTGAGATGTTAGTAAGAGGCAAAGATACAACAATTGGTACAACAAAGTGTGTTTAATATAGTGGTGGGAGAAAACATTGTTTCCCAATTATAATCTACCAAATGCAGCCCTAATAAATATACTTAATAATGAAAACAAACTTGTGATAGAGGTACAGCTGTCCTCATCCTCAAATAAAGAAACTCTTAGTGGGGCTTCCCTAGTGGCTCAGTGGTTGAGAGTCCACCTGCCGATGCAGGGGACACGGGTTTGTGCCACAGGGTGGCTGCACCCGTGGGCCATGCCCGCTGAGCCTGTGCATCGGGAGCCTGTGCTCCACAACGGGAGAGGCCACGGCAGTGAGAGGCCCACGTACCACAAAACAACAACAACAACAAAAAAGAAACTCTTAGTGAATGAAGATCTGAAACTTATGTTTGCTAATCCACAAAGACTTTACACTATTTTACCACTCATTTAATAGTTCCTGTCATAATTTTATAACTCATGTTTATTTATGTATTTCTGACCATATCAATTGTAAGATTAGAGAACTAACTCTCCAAATCCTTCATTAATGTCAAATCCAAATGCATTTAAAAGTAATTTCTCACATTAATTCTTACTTTCCAGCAAGGTTAGACTTCTACCTTTATTACTCCTGGCTCTGACTTTGCTCTGCTGTTTACTTTCCTGACAGCAATCTCATCCTTCCTGTCTGCCTATTATAAATGTATACAATTTTAAGATCAAGACCAAGTCAAGGTTCCCAACATAACTGAGCTTAGTCTGAGCTGTTATTGTCTAAGCTTTAGCTATGACATTAAGAAGCTAACCTTTGAAATGTTAAAGAAAAACTTAAACCACTATTAAAACATGATAACACAATCAAGCATACCCATTTACATCAATTCATTGACTAGTCAAACATATTTTGTTATTGTTACACTTTTCTAGTGCAAATTTAGGGTGCCTAAGTAGAGCAAGAAAGAGAGAAAGCTGATCTTGGAAAGATCAAAATAAAGACGAATCTTATGATTTAAAATAAAATTTAAAGCTTTAAAATAGTAGACTATATATTAAAATTATTTATAATCTTAAAATTCTAGAAATGGATTCAGGAAGAGAAATATATTATTATTATTAGTTAGAAAAAAATAAAACTCTAATTATCAGGTGGCTACAATCAATTTTATGTTTTATTTTTCCCATATCTTTAAAAATTAAAAGTACTTTTTACAAGCACTTGTAAAGTGAATTCCCTGGTGGTACAGTGGTTAGGACTTTGTGCTCCCACTGCTTGGGACCCAGGTTCGATCCTTGGTCAGGAAACTAAGATCCTGCAAGCTGTTTGGTGGGGCAAAAAAAAAACAACTTATAAGAGTACTTTTAGATTATTTATATATAGCTGTTATTCAGATATAGTGATTAATGATTAATGACTACTGACTTCTGAATAATAACTGAAATGTGTAGAGTATTGACATAAAAAGCACAAAAAGTATATGCCAAAATGTTTTGACAAAAATTTCCAATATTAATGCTGATAACACTTTAGATATTGGATTGCTTTTATCTTTAAGTATGCTAAAACTAAAATGAAAACTTTCTAAGTAGTAGATCCTTTAACATATATTTATAACTTCTCAAAACTTTGACACAGTGAACAAAAATTGAACAAAAAATTGGATTTAATATAATAATATTGGATACAACTGTGATCACACAATGTTATGAGTAAAAGAATGTTCAAAGTAGTAGTTATAGCATCTTGGTTGTGGATTTAATTTCCATAAAAACTTCATCTAGGCTTCTTAAATTTACTTAAAAATAGCACACAACCCCTGCCATAAACCTACCATAATATTTGACTTGCTTGGTTTTCTTTGTGCTTTTGACTTGCAGAAACTCCTGCTAAGATACTATTAAAAGTGCAAAGAGAAAAAGAGAGAGAAAGAGGGAGAGGGAGAGAGAGAGATACCAAGAGAAATTAACAGCTGTCTCATTGCTAATTAAAAGCTCTTTTCTTTCTCTCCATATGACCAGTACAGCTACTTTATATCCTATCACTGCAAAGAAATCAAATAAATTCAAAGGCAATATTGAGAAAAGCACCTGGTTTGGGGTATACCTACCGTGATGAAAGTATATTTCATACCGTCAGAAAGTTAACATTTTCAGGGGCCACAAAAGATTATCTTTTTTCCTCATTCAACTTCTTCCACTGTCCCCAGTGGTAAAGAATCAGTACTTTTGCTTCCACTTTCAATACTAAATATATCATATCATTGTTTGCTTCACTGGTGCAGACACCTGCCTCCTACTGTAAATGCTGTGTTCCAGCTCTGAAAGTTTTCCCCAGGGCTTCCCATTCAAGTATTGGCTTGTAACTATGGCTTAATATCATGTCAAAATCTCTTAAGGAATATACAGCCTGTCAAGTCATTTCAAGGATGAACCTTCATCTACTGAGATTCTGAAAATATCCTTGGAGTGTTTCAAGCATGAGCAGAAAAATAAAAGGCTAACAAGTCATTTGTAAAGATAATAGCTAACAGCATGCATTCTCCTTTCTCTCATCCTCCTTCCATTAAATGTTGGTAAAAAAAAAAAAAAAAGAGAGAAGACTGCAGGGCCCCAGTCTTGGTTATTTATAAACAGGTCAGAGGAAGATTGAAATTCTAGTGCTTTAGAAAAGGAAGGAAAAAAATATCTCCAAAACTCTGTGAGGGTGCAAGTATAAATGAAACATGGATGAGATGCCAGTTTTCTAAAGGAACTCCATCTACAAGTTGGAGAAAGACATGCTTCTGCTAAAATGCTTTTATGAATTAAAAAAATATATATTTACTGTAATAGAAAAAATAAACTATATCCACTTCTAATCCCATGGTGGGTTTAGGAAGTAGTTTGAGGAGCAGTTGGAAATGTTTCATAAGTTTTGAAGACAATCAGCAAATCCCATGGACTTTCATAGGTTGGAAGGTCAGTTCTACATATTTGTTAAAACAAATCTCTGACTGCAGAGCAGAATAAAGAAAAAGGAATGAAAAGAATTGAGAACAGCTTCAGAGACCTCTGGGACAACATTAAATGCATCAACATTCGAATTATAGGGATTCCAGAAGAAGAAAAGAAAGGGACTGAGAAAATATTTGAAGACATTATAGTTGAAAACTTCCCTAATATGGGAAAGGAAATAGTTAATCAAGTGCAGGAAGCACAGAGAGTCCCATACAGGATAAATCCAATGAGAAACATGTCAAGACACACATTACTCAAACTATCAAAAATTAAATACAAAGAAAAATATTAAAAACAGCAAGGGAAAAACAACAAATAACATACAGGGAATCACCATAAGGTTAAGAGGTGAACTTTCACCAGAAACTCTGCAAGCGAGAAGGGAGTGGCAGGACATATTTAAAGTGATGAAAGAGAAAAACCTACAACCAAGATTACTCTACCCAGCAAGGATCTCATTCATATTTGATGGAGAAATTAAAACCTTTAAAGAAAGGGAAAGCTAATATAATTCATCACCAAAAACCAGCTTTACAACAAAGGCTAATGGAACTCCTCTAGGCAGGAAACACAAGAGAAGGAAAAGACCAACAATAACAAACACAAAACATTTAAGAAAATGGTAATAGGAACATACATATTGATAATTACCTTAAAATGTAAATGGATTAAAAGCTCCAACCAAAAGACACAGGCTTGCTGAATGGATGAAAAAACAATACCCATATATATGCTGTCTACCAGAGACCCACTTCAGACCTAGGGACACACACAGACTGGAAGTAATGGGTTGGAAAAAGATATTCCATGCAAATGGAAATCAAATCAAAGCTGGAATAGCGATTTTCATATTGGACAAAATAGACTTTAAAATAAAGACTATTACAAGAGACAAAGAAGGACAATACATAATGATCAAGGGATCAATACAATAAGATACAATGATTGTAATTATTTAGGTACCCAACATAGGAGCACCTCAATACATAAGGAAAATACTAACAGCCATAAAAGGGGAAATCGACAGTAACACAATCATAGCAGGGGACTTTAACACCCCACTTTCACCAATGGACAGATCATCCAAAGTGAAAATAAATAAGGAAACACAAGCTTTAAATGATACATTAAACAAGATGGACTTAATTGATATTTATAGGACAATCAATTCAAAAACAACAGAATATGCTTTCTTCTCAAGTGCTCATGAAACATTCTCCAAGATAGATAATATCTTGAGTCACAAATCATGCCTTGGTAAATTTAAGAAAATTGAAATTGTATAAAGTACCTCTTCTTACCACAAGCTATAAGACTAGATATCAATTACAGGAAAAACCTGTAAAAAATACAAACACATGAAAGCTAAACAATACACTACTAAATAACCAATAGATGACTAAAAAATCAATGAGGAAATCAAAAAATACCTTGAAACAAATGACAATGAAAACACGATGACCCAAAACCTATGGGATGCAGCAAAAGCAGTTCTAAGAGGGAAGCTTATAGCAATACAATCCTACCTTAAGAAACAAGAAACATCTCAAATAAACAACCTAAACTTACACCTAAAGCAATTAGGGAAAGAAGAATAAAATACCCCCAAAGTTAGCAGAAGGAAAGAAATCATAAAGATCAAATCAGAAATAAATGAAAAAGAAATGAAGGAAATGATAGCAAATGTCAATAAAACTAAAAGTTGGTTCTTTGAGAATATAAACAAAAATTATAAGCCATTAGCCAGACTGATCAAGAAAAAAAGGGAGATGACTCAAATCAATCGAATTAGAACTGAAAAGGAGAAGTATCAACTGACACTGCAGAAATACAAAAGATCATGAGAGATTACTACAAGCAACTATATGCCAATAAAATGGACAACCAGGAAGAAATGGACAAATTCTTAGAAAAGCACAACCTTCCGAGACTGAACCAGGAAGAAATAGAAAATATGAACAGACCAATCACAACCTGAAATTGAAAGTGTGATTAAAAATCTTCCAACAAACAAAATCCCAAGACCAGATGGCTTCAAAGGCAAATTCTATCAAACACTCAGAGAAGAGCTAACACCTATCATTCTCAAACTATTCCAAAATATAGCAGGAGGAGAAACACTCTCAAACTCATTCTACGAGGCCATCATCACCCTGATAGCAAAACCAGACAAGGATGTCACAAAGAAAGAAAACTACAGGCCAATATCACTGATGAACATAGATGGAAAAATCCTCAACAAAATACTTACAAACAGAATCCAACAGCACATTAAAAGGATGATACACTTGCTCAAGTGGGGGTTATCCCAGGAATGCAAGGATTCTTCAATATATGCAAATCAATCAATGTGATACACCATATTAACAAATTGAAGGATAAAAATCATATGATCATCTCAATAGACGGAGAGAAAGCTTTTGACAAAATTCAACACCAATTTATGATAAAAACCCTGCAGAAAGTAGGCATAGAGGGAAATTTCCTCAACATAATAAAGGCCATATGTGACAAACCGACAGCCAACATTGACCTCAATGGTGAAAAACTGAAAGCATTTCCACTAAGATCAGGAACAAGAAAAAGTGGCCCACTCTCACCACTCTTATTCAACATAGTTTTGGAAGTTTTAGCCAGAGCAATCAAAGAAGAAGAAGAAATCCTAATCAGAAAAGAAGAAGTAAATCTGTCACTGTTTGCAGATGACATGATACTATATATAGAGAATGCTAAAGATGCTACCAGAAAACTACTAGAGCTAATCAATGAATATGGTAAAGTAGCAGAATACAAAATTAATGCACAGAAATCTCTTGTGCTCTATACACTAATGATGAAAATTCTGAAAGTGAAATTAAGAAAACACTCCCGTTTACCACTGCAACAAAAAAATAAAATATCTTCAAATAAACCTACCTGCGGAGACAAAAGACCTGTATGCAGAAAATTATAAGACACTGATGAAAGAAATTAAAGATGATACAAATATATGGAGAGATATACCATGTTCTTAGATTGGAAGAATCAACATTGTGAAAATGACTATAGTACACAAAGCAATCTACTATCAAATTACCCTATCAAACTATCACTGGCATTTTTCACAGAACTAGAACAAAAACTTTTCACAATTTGTATGGGAACACAAAAGGCTCCGAATTGCCAAAATAATCTTGAGAAAGAAAAATGGCACTGCAGAAATCAGGCTCCTTGACTTCAGACTATACTACAGAGCTACAGTAATGAAGACAGTATGGTACTTGCACAAAAACAGAAATACAGATCTTTGGAACTGGATAGAAAGCCCAGATATAAACCCACGCACATATGGTCACCTTACCTTTGATAAAGGAGGAAAGAATATACAGTGGAGAAAAGACAGCCTCTTCAATAAGTGGTGCTGGGATAAGTGGACAGCTACATGTAAAAGTATGAGATTAGAACACTCCCAAACACCATAAGCAAACATAAACTCAAAATGGAATAAGACCTAGATGCAAGGCCAGACACTATAAAACTCTTAGAGGAAAACATAGACAGAACACTCTATGACATAAATCACAGCAAGATCCTTTTAGACCCACCTCCTAGAGAAATGGAAATAAAAATAAACAAATGGGACCTAATGAAACTTAAAACTTTTGCACAGCAAAGGAAACTATAAACAAGACGAGAAGACAACCCTCAGAATGGGAGAAAGTATTTGCAAATGAAGCAACTGACAAAGGATTGATCTCCTAAACATACAAGCAGCTCATGAAGCTCAATATCAAAGAAACAAACAACCCAATCCAAAAATGAGCAGAAGACCTAAATAGACATTTCTCCAAAGAAGATATACAGATCGCCAACAAACACATGAAAGAATGCTCAACGTCATTAATCATTAGAATAATGCAAATCAAAACTACAGTGTGATATCATCTCACCTGTCAGAATGGCCATCATAAAAATATCTAGAAACAATAAATGTTGGAGAGGGTGTGGAGAAAAGGGAACCCTCTTGCACTGTTGGTGGGAATGTAAATTGATATAGCCACTATGAAGAACAGTATGTAGGTTCCTTAAAATACCAAAATTAGAACTATGATACTATCCAGCAATCCCACTACTGGGCATATACCCTGAGAAAACCATAATTCAAAAAGATTCATGTACCAAAATCTTTATTGCAGCTCTATTTACAATAGTCAGGACATGGAAGCAACATAAGTGTCCATTAACAGATGAATGGATAAAGAAGATGTGGTGCATATATACAATGGAATATTACTCAGCCATAAAAGGAAATGAAATCGAGTTATTTGTAGTGAGGTGGATGGACCTAGAGTCTTTCATAGAGTGAAGTAAATCAGAAATAGAAAAACAAATACCATATGGTAACACATATATATGGAATCTAAAAAAAAAAAAAAAAAACAAGGTTTTGAAGAACCTAGGAGCAAGATGGGTATAAAGATGCAGACCTACTAGAGAAAGGACTTGGGGGGGGCGGGTAAGGGTAACCTGAAACAAAGGGAGAGTGGCATGGACATATATACACTACTAAATGTAAAATAGATAGCTAGTGGGAAGCAGCTGCATAGCACAGGGAGATCAGCTCCGTGTTTTGTGACCACCTAGCAGTGTGGGATAGGGAGGGTGGGAGTGAGGGAGACGCAAGTGACAAGAGATTTGGGGACATATGTATATGTATAACTGATTCACTTTGTTATAAAGCAGAAACTAACACACCAGTGTAAAGCAATTATACTCCAATAAAGATGTTTAAAAAGAAAACATATCTCAGTTTAAACATTTCACACAGATAGAAGGTGAATGATTTTTATCCTTGTTTATTTGGAGAATCAAAATTTTCAGTATAGCTATATTTACTGCCTATTAATTTAATCATCTCTATCTATCATTACATGGAAACAAATATTGTATCCCCAATATGTAGGACATTTTAAAAGTGTTTTTGATGTCTGTGTATAAAGGCATTATAAAAGTTCACCTCTTGCTAATAGAATATTATTTAATCTTCTATCTGATAATAGTTATAACTTTACATGATGAGTACGCTGAGTTTGAAACCTTCTATTTTCTACAGATGATTACCTACGAAAGCAAGAGTGACTGATAGTTAGGCACCATAGTAAATTATATATAACTTTTCATTGAAAATGTTTTTTCTAAAGTATAGGAGTAAAAAAAAGATTCTAATACAGAATAACTTGCCCATGCAAAGAACTGCCCTTTGGGATTATCAGCCTTCATATGTGGAACGACCTTAAAAACAGAGGGAAAAAGGAGACCTAGGAGCTCCAACTGTGTGTTTAGACACCATCAGTTTCTCCTTTTTTTATTTGAATTTTAGTTATTTTTTTTACAGCAGGTTCTTATTAGTTATATATTTTATATATATATTAGTGCATATATGTCAGTCCCAATCTCCCAGTTCATCCCACCACCACCACCCACACTCACCTTCCACCCTTGGTGTCCAGACGTTTGTTCTGTATATCTGTGTCTCTATTTCAGCCTTGTAAACCAGTTCATCTGTGCCATTTTTCTAGATCCCACCTATATGTGTTAATATACGATATTTGTTTTTCTTTTTTTTTTAACATCTCTAGTGGAGTATAATTGCTCTAAAATTGTGTGTTAGTTGTTGCTTTATAACAAAGCGAATCAGTTATACATATAATATATCCCCATATCTCCTCCCTCTGGTGTTTCCCTGCCACCCTCCTTATCCCATCACTCTAGGTGGTCACAAAGCACAAAGCTGATCTCCCTGTGCTATGTGGAGGCTTCCCACTAGCTATCGACTTTACATTTGGTAGAGTATATATGTCCATGCCACTCACTCACTTTGTCCCAGCTTACCCTTCCCCTCATCGTGTCCTCAAGTCCATTTTCTATGTCTGCATCTTCATTCCTGTCTTGTGCCTAGGTTCTTCAGAACCATTTTTCTTTTTTTAGATGCCATTTATATGTGTTAACATATGGTATTTGTTTTTCTCTTTCTGACTTACTTCACTCTGTATGACAGACTCTAGGTCTATCCACCTCACTACAAATAACTCAATTTCATTTCTTTTTATGGCTGAGTAATATTCCATTGTATATATGTGCCACATCTTCTTTATCCATTCATCTATTGATGGACACGTAGGTTGCTTCCATGTCCTGGCTATTGTAATAGAGCTGCAATGAACATTGTGGTACATAAGTCTTTAGAATTATGTTTTTTCTGGGTATATGCCCTGTAGTGGGATTGCTGGGTAGTATGGTAGTTCTATTTTTAGTTTTTTAAGGAACCTCCATATTGTTCTCCATAGTGGCTGTATCAATTTACCAACAGTGCAAGAGGGTACCCTTTTCTCCACACCCTGTCCAGCATTTATCATTTGTAGATTTTGATGATAGCCATACTGACCAGTGTGAGGTGATACCTAATTGTACTTTTTATTTGCATTTCTCTAATGATTAGTGATGTTGAGCATCCTTTCATGTGTTTGTTGGAGATCTGTATATCTTCTTTGGAGAAATGTCTATTTAGGTCTTCTACCCATTTTTGGATTGGGTTGTTTATTTTTTTTTAAATTGAGCTCCATTAGCTCTTTTTAAATTTTTGAGATTAATCCTTTTTCAGTTGCTTCATTGGGAAATATCTTCTCTCATTCTGAGAGTTGTCTTTTCATCATTTATGGTTTCCTTTGCTGTGCAAAAGATTTTAAGTTTCATTAGGTCTTATTTGTTTATTTTTTATTTTTATTTCCATTTCTCTAGGAGGGGGGTCAAAAAGGAACTTGCTATGATTTATGTCATAGAGCATTCTGCCTATGTTTTCCTCTAAGTGTTTTATGGTGTCTGCCCTTACGTTAGGTCTTTAATCCGTTTTGAGTTTATTTTTGTGTATGGTGTTAGGGGGTATTCTAATTTCATTCTTTTGCATGTGTCTGTCCAGTTTTCCCAGCACCACTTATAAAGGAGGCTGTCTTTTCTCCATTGTATATTCTTGCCTCCTTTATCAAAGATAAGGTGACTATATGTGTGTGGGTTTATCTCTGGGTTTTCGCTCCTGTTCCATTGATCTATATTTCTGTTTTTGTGACAGTACCATACTGTCTTGATTACTGTAGTGTACTCTGAAGTCAGGGAACCTGATTCCTCCAGCTCCGTTTTTCTTTCTCAAGATTGCTTTGGCTACTCGGGGTCTTTTGTGTTTCCAAACAAATTGTGAAAATTTTTGTTCTAGTTCTGTGAAAAATGCCATTGGTATTTTGATAGGGAGTGCATTGAATCTGTAGATTGCTTTGGGTAGTCATTTTCACAATGTTGACTCTTCCAGTCCAAGAACATGGTATATCTCTTTATCTGTTTGTATCATCTTTAATTTCTTTCATCAGTCTTATAGTTTTCTGCATACAGGTCTTTGGTCTCCTTAGGTAGGTTTATTCCTATGTATTTTATTGTTTTAGTTGCAGTGGTAATTGGGAGTGTTTCCTTAATTTCTGTTTCAGATTTTTAATCATTAATGTATAGGAATGCAAGAGATTTCTGTGCATTAATTTTGTAACCTGCTACTTTACCAAATTCATTGATTAGCTCTAGTAGTTTTCTGATAGCATCTTTAGGATTCTCTATGTATAGTATCATGTCCTCTGCAGTGACAGCTTTACTTCTTCTATTCTGATGTGATTTCCTTTTATTTCTGTTTTTTTCTCTTATGGCTGTGGCTAAAACTTCCAGAACTATGTTGCATGATAGTGGTGAGACAGGGCAACCTTGTCTTATCCCTGATCTTAGAGGAAATGGTTTCTGTTTTTCACCATTAAGAATGACGTTAGCTGTGGGTTTGTCATATATGCCCTTTATTATGTTCAGGTAACTATGCCAGAAACTATGCCTACTTTCTGGAGGGTTTTTATCATAAATTGGTGTTGAATTTTGTCAAAAGCTTTTTCTGCATCTATTGAGATGATCATATGGTGTTTATCCTTCAGTTTGTTAATATGGTGTATCACATTGTTTGATTTGCATATATTGAAGAATCCTTGCATTCCAGGGATAAGCCCCACTTGATTATGGTGGATGAGCCTTTTAATGTGCTGTCGGATTCTGTTTGCTAGTATTTTCTTGAGGATTTTTGCATCTATGTTCATCAGTGATATTGGCCTGTAGTTTTCTTTCTTTGTGATGTCTTTGTCTGGTTTTGGTATCAGGGTGATGGTGGTCTCGTAGAATGAGTTTGGGAGTATTTCTCCCTCTGCTATATTTTGGAAGAGTTTGAGAAAGATATGTGTTAGCTCTTCTCTGAGTGTTTGTTAGAATTTGCTTGTGAAACCATCTGGTCCTGAACTTTTGTTTTATGGAAGGTTTTTAATAACAGTCTCAATTTCAATGCTTGTGATTAGTCTGTTTATATTATCTATTTCTTCCTAGTTCAGTCTCGGAAGTTGCGCCTTTCTAAGAATTTGTCCATTTCTTCCAGGCTGTCCAAATTATTGGCATATAGTTGCTTGTAGTAATCTCTCATTATCCTTTGTATATCTGCAGTGTCAGTTGTTACTTCTCCTTTTTCATTTCCAATTCAATTCATCTGAGTGTTCTCCCTTTTTTTCTTGATGAGTCTGGCTAATGGTTTATGAAGTTTCTTTATCTTCTCAAATAAGCAGCATTGAGTTTTATTGATCTTTGCTATCATTTCCTTCATTTATTTTTCATTTATTTCTGATCTGATCTTTATGATTTCTTTCCTTATGCTAAGTTCTGGGTTTTTTGTTGTTGTTGTTGTTCTCTCTCTAATTGTTTTAGCTGTAAGGTTAGGTTGTTTACTTGAGATGTTTCTTGTTTCTTGAGGTAGGATTGTATTGCTATAAACATCTGTCTTAGAACTGCTTTTGCTGCATCTCATAGGTTGTGGGTCATCGTGTTTTCATTGTCACATTTTTCTAGGTGTTTTTTGATTTCCTCTTTGATTTCCTCAGTGATCTCTTGGTTATTTAGTAGTGTATATTTTAGCCTCCATGTGTTTGTATTTTTTACAGATTTTTCCATCAAGTCTCATAGCATTGTGGTCAGAAATGCTACTTGGTACGATTTCAATTTTCGTTAATTTACCAAGGCTTGATTTGTGACCCAAGATATAATCTATCCTAGACAATGTTCCATGAGCACTTGAAGAAAGTGTATTCTGTTGTTTTTGGATGGATTGTCCTATAAATATCAATTAAGTCCATCTTGTTTAATGTATCACTTGAAGCTTGTGCTTCCTTATTTATTTTCATTTTGGATGATCTCTTCACTGGTGGAAGTGCCTGGTAAAATCCACTATTATGATTGTGTTACTGTCAGTTTCCCCTCTTATGCCTGTTAACATTTGCCTTATATTTTGAGCAGCTCCTATGTTTGGTGCATAAATATTTCCAATTGTTTTATCTTCTTCTTGGATTGCTCCCTTGATCTTTATGTAGTGTCCTTCTCTGTCTCTTGCAATAGTCTTTATTTTAAAGTCTGTTTTGTCTGATATGAGAATTGCTACTCCAACTTTCTTTTGATTTCCATTTGCATGGAATATCTTTTTCAATCCCCTCACTTTCAGTCCGTATGTGTCTCTAGGTCTGAAGTGGGTCTCTTGTAGGCAGCATATATATGGGCCTTGCTTTTGTATCTATTCAGGCAGTCTATGTCTTTTGGTTGGAGCATTTAATGCATTTAATCCATTTACATTTAAGTTAGTTATCAAAATAGTATGTTCCTTTACCATTTTCTTAATTGTTTTGAGTGTGTTATTGTAAGTCTTTTCCTTCTCTGTGTTTCCTGCCTAGGTTTTAATTTCTCCATCGAATCTGAATGAGTTCCTTGCTGAGTAGAGTAATCTTGTTTGTAGGTTTTTCTCTTTTATAGCTTTAAATATATCTTGCCACCCCCATCTGGCTTGCACAGTTTCTGCTGAAAGATCAGCTGTTAACCTTATGGGGATTCTCTTGTATGTTATTTGTTGTTTTTCCCTTTCTACTTTTTTTTTTTTTTTTGCGGTACGCGGGCCTCTCACTGTTGTGGCCTCTCCCGTTGCAGAGCACAGGCTCTGGACGCACAGGCCCAGCGGCCATGGCTCACGGGCTCAGCAGCTCCGCAGCATATGTGATCCTCCCGGACTGGGGCACGAACTCATGTCCCCCGCATCGGCAGGCGGACTCTCAACCACTGCGCCACCAGGGAAGCCCACTTGCTACTTTTAATACTTTTTTCTTTGTGTTTAATTTTTGGTAGTTTGATTAATATGTGCCTTGGCGTGTTTCTTCCTTCATTTATCCTGTATGGGGCTCTCTGTCCTTTCTGGACTTGATTGACTATTTCTGTTCCCATATTATAGAAGTTTTCATCTCTAACCTCTTCAAATATTTTCTTAGTACCTTTCTTTTTCTATTCTTCTTCTTGGACCTGTATAATTCAACTGTTGGTGCATTTAATGTTGTCCCAGAGGTCTCTTAGACTGTCTTCAATTCTTTTCATTGTTTTTATTCTTTTCTGTGGTAGTTATTTTCACTATTTTATCTTCCAAGTCACTTATCCGTTCTTCTGCCTCATTTATTCTGCTATTGATTCCTTCTAGAGAATGTTTAATTTCATTTATTGTGTTGTTCATCATTGTGTGTTTGCTCTTCAGTTCTTGTAGGTCCTTGTTAATCATTTCTTGTATTTTCTCCATTCTATTTCCATGATATTGGATCATCTTTACTAACATTACTCTGAATTCTTTTTTAGGTAGACTGCCTATTTCCTCTTCATTTGTTTGCATTCCTGGGTTTTTGCCTTGCTCCTTCACCTGCTGTGTGTTTCTCTGTCTTCTCCTTTTGCTTAACCTACTGTGTTTGGGGTCTCCTTTTCACAGGTGGTGTATTTTGGTGTGTCTGTAACCTTATTATGGTTTTAGGCAGGCCTCTGTGCTAATGGGTGGGGTTTTGTTCCTGTCTTGATATTTGTTTGGCATATGGTGTCTAGCATTGTAGCTTGCTTGTCATTGAGTGGAGCTGGAGTTAGCATTGAGTTGGAGATCTCTGGGAGAGCTTTCACCATTTCATATTACATGGAGCTGGGAGGTCTCTGGTGGGCCAATGTCCTGAACTCGGCTCTCCCACCTCAGAGGCACAGGCCTGACACCTGGCTGGAGCACCAAGACCCTGTCAGCCACATGGCTTAGAAGAAAAGGGAGCAAAAAAGAAAGATATAAAGAAAGAATAAAATAAAGTTATTAAAATAAAAAAAAATAATTTTTTAAGTAAAAACAAAAAAAGAAAGAAGAGGGTAAACAAACCAAAAAACTAATCCACCAATAATAACAAGCACTAAAAACTATAGTAAAAAAAAAAAGAAAAAAACAAAAAAAAAACCAACAGACAGGATGCTAGGCCATATGGTAAAAACAAGGCTATACAGAAAACTCACATAAAGAAGCATACAGATACAGACTCACAAAAAGAGAAAAAGGAAAAAATATATATGTATAACTATATATATTTTTAAAAAAGGAAGAGAGCAACCAAATCAATAAACAAATCTACCAGTGATAATAAACTCTAAATACTAAACTAAGATAAACATAAAACCAGAAACAAATTATTTGCAGAAAGCAATCCCCAAGTCTACAGTTTCTCCCAAAATCCACCACCTCAATTTTGGGATGATCCATTGTCTATTCAGGTATTCCAGAGATGCAGGGTACATCAAGTTGATTGTGGAGATTTAGTCTGCTGCTCCTGAAGTTGCTGGGAGAAATTTCCCTTTCTCTTCTTTGTTCACACAGCTCCTGGGATTCAGCTTTGGATTTGGCTCCCGCCTCTGCATGTAGGTCACCTTTGGGCATCTGTTCTTTGTACAGACAAGAGGGTGTTAGAGTAGAAGCTGATTAGGGAGCTCTGGATCAATCAGGCTGTGAGAGGGATGGGTAAGGAATGCAGAATGCAGGATGAGCCTGTGATGGCAGACATCAGCATGACATTGCAACATCCTGAGACACTGTGTGTTCTCCCAGGGAAGTTGTCCTTGGATCATGGGACCCTGGTGGTAGCAGGCTTCACAGGCTCTGGGGATGGGAGGTAGTGATAGTGACCTGTGCTTGCACACAGGCTTCTTGGTGGCTGCAGCAGCAGACTTAGTGTTTAACGCCAGTCTCTTGTGTCTGTACTGATAGCCATGGCTTGCACGCATCTCTGGAGCTCATTTAGGCAGTGCTCTGAATCCCCTCTCCCATGCACCCTGAAACAAAGATCTCTTGCCTCTTAGACAGTTCCAGACTTTTCCCTGGACTCCCTCCCAGTTAGCTGTGGTGGACTAGCCCCCTTCAGGCTGTGTTCACTCAACCAACCCCCATCTTCTCCCTGGCGTCTGACCTCCGAAGCCTTAGCCTCAGTTCCCAGCCCCCACCTCCCCCGGCTGTTGAACAGACAAGCCTCTCAGGCTGGTGAGTGCTGGTCGGCACCAATGCTCTCTGCGGGAATCTCTCTGCTTTGCCCTCTGCACCCCTGTTGCTGTGCTCCCTTCTGTGGCTCTGAAGCTCCTCCCTGCCACCCTACTGTCTCCACCAGTGAAGGGGCTTCCTGGTGTGTGGAAAATTTTCCTCCTTCACAGCTCTCTCCCCAAGGGGCAGGTCCTGTCCCTAGTCTTTTGTGTCTGCTTTTTCTTATTTATTTTGCCCTACCCAGGTTCGTGGAGACTTTCTTTCCTTTTGGGAAGTCTGAGTTCTTCTGCCAGTGTTCAGTAGATGTTCTGTAGGACTTGTTCCACATGTAGATGTATTTCTGATGTATTTGTGGGGAGGAAGTTGATCTCCACGTCTTTCTCTACTGCCATTTGAAGGTCTCCCTCTCTTTCTGACTTACTTCACTGTGTATGACAGTCTCTAGGTTCATCCACATCCCTACAAATGACTCAATTTCATTCCGTTATATGGTCGAGTAATATTCCATTGTATATATGTACCAAATCTTCTTTATCCATTCATCTGTCGATGGCCATTTATGTTGCTTCCATGACCTGACTATTGTAAATAGGCTGCAATTAATATTGAGGTGCATGGGTTCTTTTAAATTATGGTTTTCTCTGGGTATATGCCCCATAGTGGGATTGCTGGGACATATGATAATTCTAATTTTAGTTTTTTAAGGAAACTACATACTGTTCTCCATAGTGGCTGCATAAATTTATATTCTCACCAACAGTGCAAGAGTGTTCCCTTTTCTCCATACACTCTCCAGCATTTGTTGTTTGTAGATTTTCTGATGATGCCCATTCTAACCAGTGTGAGGTGATGACTCATTGTAGATTTTATCTGCATTTCTCTAGTAATTAGTGATGTTGAGCAGCTTTGCATGTACCTTTTGGTCATCTGTATGCCTTCTTTGGAGAAATGACTATTTAGGTCTTCTGCCCATTTTTGATTGGGCTTTTGTTTTTTTTAAATATTGAGCTGCATGAGCTGTTTATATATTTTGGAGATTAATCCTTTGTCTGTTGATTTGTTTGCAAATATTTTCTCCCATCTGAAGGTTATGTTTTCATCTTGTTTATAGTTTCCTATGCTGTGCAAAAGCTTTTAAGTTTCATTATGTGTCCCATGTGTTTACTTTTGTTTTTATTTCCATTACTTTAGGAGGTGGGTCAATATAGATCTTGCTTGATTTAGGTCTTAATTCATTTCGAATTTTTCTTCTGTATGGTGTTAGGTAGTGTTCTAATTTAATTCTTTTACATGTAGCTGTCCAGTTTTCACATCACCACTTATTGAAGAGACTGCCTTCTCGCTATTGTATATCTTTGCCTCCTTTGTCATAGATTAGTTGACCATAGGTGTGTGGGTTTATCTCTGGGCTTTGTATACTGTTCCATTGATCTATATTTCTGTTTTTGTGCCAGTAGCGTATTGTCTTGATTACTGTAGCTTTGAAGTATAGTTTGAAGTCAGGGAGTCTGATTCCTCCAACTCCATTTTTTCCCTCAAGATTGCTTTAGCTTTTCAGGGCCTTTTGTGTCTCTATACAAATTGTAAGAATTTTTTGTTCTAGTTCTGTAAATAAAAAATGCCATTGGTAATTTTATAGGGATTGCATTGAGTCTGTAGATTCCTTTGGTAGTGTAGTCATTTTCAAAATATTGATTCTTCCAATCCACAAACATGCTATATCTCTCTGTGTTGTATTTGAGTTCTTTCATCAGTGTCTTATAGTTTTCTGAGTACAGATCCTTTACCTCTTTAGGTACTTTTATTCCTAGTTATTTTATTCTTTTTGTTGCAACGGTGAATATGATTGTTTCCTTAATTTGTCTTTCTGAACTTTCATTGTTAGTGTATAGGAAATCAAGAGATTTGTGTGCATTAATTTTGTATCCTGCAACTTTACCAAATTCACAGATTAGCTATAGTAGTTTTCTGGTGGTATCTTTAGGGTTTTCTGTGCATAGTGTCATCTCATCTGCAAACAGTGACAGCTTTATTTCTTCTTTTCCAATTTGTATTCCTTTCATTTCTTTTGTTCCTCTGATTGCCATGGTTAGGACTTCCAATACTATGTTGAATAATAGTGGCAAGAGTGGACATCCTTGTCTTGCTTCTGATCTTAGAGGAAGCGCTTTCAGTTTTTCACCAGTGAGAATGATGTTTGTTCTGGGTTTGTCATATATGGCCTTTATTATGTTGAGGTAGGTTCCCTCTGTACCCAATGTCTGGAGAGTTTTTATCATAAATGGCTGTTGAATTTTGTCAAAAGCTTTCTCTGCATCTATTGAGGTGATCATATGGTTTTTATTTTTCAACTTGTTAATGTGATATCACACTGTTTTATTTGTATCTATTGAAGAATCCTTGTATCCCTGGGATAAATCCCACTTATCATAGTGTATGATCCTTTTAATATGTTGTTGGATTCTGTTTTGGTACTACATTGTTGAGGGTTTTTACATCTATGTTAATTAGTGATATTGGCCTGTAATTTTCTTTTTTTTTTTTTTTTAGTATCTTTGTCTGGTTTTGGTATCAAGGTGATCGTGGCCTCATAGAATGAGTTTGGGAGTGTTCCTTCCTCTGCAATTTTTTGCAAGAGTTTGAGGATGATTGGTGTTAGCTCATCTCTAAATGTTTGATAGAATTCACCTGTGAAGCCATCTTATTCTGGACTTTTGTTTGTTGGAAGCTTTTTAATCACAGTTTCAATTTCATTACCTGTGATTGGTCTGTTCATATTTTCTGTTTCTTCCTGGTTCTGTCTTGGAATGTTATTCCTTTCTAAGAATTTGTTCATTTCTTCCAGTTGTCCATTTCTTTGGCATAGAGTTGCTTGTTGTAGTCTCTTAGGATGTTTTGTATTTCTGCGGTGTCTGTTATAACTTCTCCTTTTTCGTTTCTAATTTTATTGATTTGAGTCCTCTCTCTCTTTTCCTTGATGATTCTGTCTAAATGTTTATCAATCTTCTTTAACTTCACAAAGAACCAGCTTTTAGTTTTATTGATCTTTGCTATATTTTTCTTCTTTTCTATTTCATTTTTTTCTGCTCTGATCTTTATGATTTCTTTCTTTCTTTTAACTTTGGGTTTGATTTGTTCTTCTTTCTGTAGTTCCTTTAGGTGTAAGGTTAGATTGTTATTTGATTTTTCTTGTTTCTTGAGGTAGGATTGTATTGCTATAAACTTCCATCTTAGAAGTACTTTTGCTGCATCCCGTAGGCTTTGGATTTTCATGTTTTCATTGTCATTTGTCTCTAAGTTTTTTTTTTTTTTTTGATTTCCCTTTGATTTCTTCAGTGATCTCTTGGTTATTTATTAATGTATTGTTTAGCCTCCACGTGTTTGTGTTTTTTACATTTTTTCCCTGTAATTTGTTTGTAAGCTCATAGCGTTGAGGTCAGAAAAGATGCTTGATATGATTTCAATTTTCTTAAATTTACCAAGCCTTGATTTATGACCCAAGATATGATCTATCCTGGAGAATGTTCCATGTACACTTGAGAAGAAAGTGTAATCTGCTGTTTTGGATGGAATGTCTTATAAATATCAATTAAATCTATCTGGCCTATTGTGTCATTTAAAGCTTTTGCTTGTTATTAATTTTTTGTCTGGATGATCTCTCCATTTGTTTAATTGAGGTGTTAAAATCCCCTACTATTTTTGTGTTACTGTCAAATTTTCTTTTTTAAAGCTTAGCATTTGCCTTATGTTTTGAGGTGCACCTTTGTTGGCTGCATATATATTTATAATTGTTATATCTTCTTCTTGGATTGATCCCTTGATTATTATGTAGTGTCATTCATTGTCTCTTGTAACATTCTTTATTTTAAAGTCTATTTTTTCTGGTATGAGTATTGCTACTCCAGCTTTCTTTTGTTTTCTATTTGCATGAAATATCTTTTTCCATCCCCTCTTTTTCAGTCTGTATGTATCTCTAGGTCTGAAGTGGGTCTCTTGTAGACAGTATATATAGGGGTTTTCTTTTTGTATCCATTCATCATGCCTGTGTCTTTTGGTTTGAGCATTTAATCCTTTCACATTTAAGGTAATTATTGATATGTATGTTCCTATTACCATTTTCTTAGTTGTTTGGGGTTTGTTTTTATAGGTCATTTTCTTCTGTTGTGTTTCCCACCTAGCAAGGTTCCTTTAACATTTGTTGTAGTGCTGATTTGGTGGTGCTGAATTCTCTTAGCTTTTGCTTGTCTGTAAAGCTTTTGTTTTCTCTGTCAAATCTGAATGAGATCCTTGTTTGGTAGAGTAATCTTGGTTGTAGTTCCTTCCCTTTCATCACTTTAAGTATATCATGCCACTCCATTCTGGCTTGTAGAATTTCTGCTGAGAAATCAGCTGTTAACCTTATGGGAGTTCCTTTGTATATTGTTTGTCATTTTTCCTTTGTTGCTTTTAATAATTTTTCTTTAGTTTTGGTCACTAGTATCACTAAGTGTCTTTGTGTGTCTCTCTGTGAGTTTTTCCTGCCTGGACTATCTGCAGTTCCTCGACTTGGTGGCTATTCCTTTCCCATATTAGGGAAGTTTTTGGCTATAATCTTTTCAAATATTTTCTCAGGGCCTCTCTCTCTCTTCTCCTTCTGCGGCTCCTGTAATGCAAATGTTTTTGCACTTAATGTCATCCCATATGTCTCTTAGACTGCCTTCATTTCATTCTTTTTCCTTTATTCTGTTCCATGTCAGTGATTTACACCCTTCTGTCTTCCAGGTCACTTATCCATTCTTCTGCCCCAGTTATTCTGCTATTGATTCCTTCTCATGTATTTTTCATTTCAGTTTTTGTATTGTTCATGTCTGTTTGTTTGTTTTTTAATTCTTCTAGTTCTTTGTTTAAACATTTCTTACATCTTCTTGATCCTTGCCTCCATTCTTTCTCCAAGGTCCTGGATCATCTTCACTATCATTATTCTTAATTCTTTTTCTGAAAGGTTGCTTATCTCCACTTCATTTAGTTGTTTTTCTGGAGTTTTATCTTGTTCTTTCATCTGGTATGTAATCCGCTGCCTTTTCATTTTGTCTTTTTATGAATGTGGTTTTCCTTCCACAGGCTGCAGAATTGTGGTTCTTCTTGCTTCTGCTGTCTGCCCTCTGGTGGCTTGTGTTAGTTTCCTGATGGGGGGGACTGGTGCTGGGTTGAGCTGGGTGTTCCTCTGGTGGGCAGAGCTCAGTAAAACTTTAATCTTCTTGTCTGCTGATAGGTGAGGCTGTGTTCTCTCCTTGTTGGTTTTTTGGCCTGAGGTAACCCAGCACTTGAGGCTACAGCTTCTTTTGTGGGGCTAATGGAGGACGCCGGGAGGGCTCATGCTAAGGAGTACTTCTGCTGCCAGTGTCCTTTTCTCCGTGGTGAGCCACAGCTCTCCCCCTCCTCTTCAGGAGACCCCCCCAACACTGACAGGTAGGTTTGGTTCAGTCTCCTATGGGGTCACTGCTCCTTCCCCCTTGGTCCTGATGCACACACTACTTTGTTTGTGCTCTCCAATAGTGGAGTCTCTGTTTCTCCTGTCCTGTCCAAGTCCTGTAATCAAACCCCACTAGGCTTCAAAATCTAATTCTCTGGGAATTCCTCCTCCCATTGCTCATTGGGAAGGCTGAAGAGGTACTCAGAACCTTCACTCCAGTTGATGGACTTCTGTGGTATAATTGTTCTCCAGTTTATGAGTCACCCACCCAGTGGTTATGGGATTTGATTTTATTGTGATTTCTCCCCTTCTACCATCTCAGTGCAACTTCTCCTTTGTCCTTGTATATGGGGTAACATTTTTGGTGAGTTCCAGTGTCTGCCTCTTGATGATTGTTCAGCAGTTAGTTGTGATTCTGGTGCTCTCCCCAGAGGGAGTGAGCACACATCCTTCTACTCTGCCATCTTGAGCCAATCTCCTGTCCTTTTTGTTTATAGTCAATTGCTTCCTTCATTTAATTTACAGTTATTTTAAACAAAAAATGACAGTAATTGTGTTTATATTACTGAACTATGTTATTTATCATCTAGGAAGAAAAGGCAAGACTAGCTTCAGGGCTCTTATAACAGCTTATCCTCAAATACCAATGATCTCTGGTTTTGGAATTTATGTTAGGCTTTAAACAGTAGACTTTAAAATAGTTGTTTATATCACTCAATTCTTATACTGTGAATGCATCCAAATTTTCACTGTGGTGTGATTATTTCAAAATTCATATAAATCCTTATTAGATATTAAATGTAATTGAGAGGATTAACTGAAAAGATAATCTGTAAGTTTGAACATTTTATTCATTTGGAATAGGAAAATCAAAATCATGTTGTTTTCTATCAGTGATTAAAGAAATTTTCAAAAGATCATTTCTCTTTTTCCTTCAAAAGTCATTTCTTTTTCCAGAATAATAATTAGTCCAAAATCCTGTCACTATTCTTTCTGAGGGTGCACAGTTTCAGTTAATACTATTCACAGAATCTGTATTGGTTTAACAACAGACTCATCATTACTAAACCTATGTTAATCCAGTGGTGTCATTACCCTGATTGGAAATCATTTTTCTAATGTTTTCCTCAATCATTTTAACAAAGGAAATCTGTTTTGTTTGTATGCTTAGTTAAAGACAAATCATTTGTATGTTATTGTTCATTGAACTACATGTGGCATATTAAAGGTGGCCACAAATCCTTCACAATACTCTCACTAAGAGATGGGTTCTTTGTCTGTCCCCATCCCTTGAATTTCAGCAGGCTCCATGACCTTTTTGACCAAGGGAACAGATGTTTACACATTTTGTCTCTTGGAACACTTGAGATTGGCACCTTAGGCTGCCATGTAGGATGTCCAACAGCACTGTAGTGAAGATATCATGCTATGGGGAAGCCCAAGGTGGCCATGTATAAAGGCCATATAGAGTGTTGGAGAAAGAGAAAGAGAAGAGAGGGAGAGGGAGAGGAAGGGGGAGAAGGAGATGGACAAGTTGAAGGAGGAGAATGAAAGAGAGAGAAAGAGAAGAGGAAAGAGAAAGGGAAAGGGAAAGAGAAAAAGAGAAAGGGAAAGGGAAAGCATCAGGCTTGGTTAGTATTACTAAAATCTACACTCTTTTTCCCAAGACCTTTGTGCATAAGTGATTTGGCTTTTGAAATTCAGCCTTCCTGAAAATCAGAATGTGAAGTTTCTAAAAAACATGAACTATGCTTCCAAAAGAATGTGAACAGGCCAACAGAAGACAATATCTCTAACACAACATAACAAAAACTATGCCAAGCTGCAAAATAACCAGGAAATCATTCTTTTAGAAGAATGTTGATATCAGGGAAATAGTATCCTCAATCCTACATTTTTCCTTCCACATCTTGAACTAAGGTTATCTGAGACATTCCATTGCTCAACTGCCCTTCTTTTTATGACAACATTAAGTCTAAAGTGGGCGCTTCTTCCCTGATCATTCATTAGAATAACTCAATAGAAGCCCAAAGACATTGAGAACACCCTCCTTACTCATTTCTTTTGAAATGCAACATGGTTCCTCTGGTACACATTTTTCCATGCTGCAGCAAACTAGTAAACCTAACTCTGAACATAAGTATGTTCCTGGTAAAATTAGTAGAGCTTTCACTATAATTTACCTGTTACCCTTGTTGAAACAATATGAGTGAGATCCCCTTGAGTCTACCTGCTCAAAACCACCTTGCTTTTAATAGTGAGACAGCTTCTACACTGGCTCTCAGCTATGAATATTTTATTGAGCCTATTTGGTGTTGTTTATTTTATTTGTCATAGGAATAAAGTCTCCAAGGAGTTTTTTGGTTAGCTCATCAGATTTTTGCTTGCTTCCTGTTGTGATGGTTTGGCAAAGCATGGATTTGCCCCCATTCTGTCTTCCTGGTTTATACCTGGACTACTTTTTGTGTATTACAAATAAGTACATGGAGAGTAGGACATAGATGGGGGTTTTATAAGTCTGTATTATGAGCCAGCACTAAGGGCTAATGAATTCAGAAGTTCTTATCAAACCACCATCCTCTGATTTTCACTTCAAAACTTATTAGGATTTTCTTCATTCCTGAATTTGTGAGATTTTTTTGAAAGCAATCTCCTCTTCACTCATTGACTTGCTAGGAGACAAAAATCTGACCCTGAATAAGCATATTGGATAATTTTGCTTTTGACTGACAAGCAGCAATTTCTCATAGGTTTGTCCACTAATAAATTGTGCTATCTCTTGGAAAAACTCTAGCTTCTATATTATTATTGCACTATCTTTCTAAATGGCTTAACTTTGACAATTTCAAATTGCAATGACTAATTTGGAAATGTTTTGACCCAAACAAAATTGTTCATTTGAGAGGTAAAACAAAAAAGAAACACTCATTTAGAAGTTCTATATCTGATCTATGTGAAAACGAGATACTTTGTTTGACATAGGACACATCCCTCCTTCCTTTCCATGTCAGGCACTAATAAAATCCACATTTTAATAGTACACTCTTGAAGAAATTGTCAAAGACCATGCTCTCAATTATCTCTGTCTTTTGAAATTTTGAAGACCTCCAAACATAAAATCTTTCTTCCCTCATTGCTAAGGAAAGATAATTAGCCTTTTACAATGGTAATTACATGTATATTTATATTTGTATATCTGGCTTCCCCTAATTTCTCCTTTTTTCTCTTCCTCTCTCACTCTTTTCTGGAAAATTTTAATAATTAATTAAAAAAAAAACAAAATTCCTCCCAATATACTATTTCAAAGTCATATATTTAGGGCTCCCCTGGTGGCGCAGTGGTTGAGAGTCCGTCTGCCGATGCAGGGGACACGGGTTCGTGCCCCGGTCCAGGAGGATCCCACATGCTGCAGAGCAGCTAGGCCCGTTAGCCATGGCCGATGAGCCTGCGCGTCCAGAGCCTGTGCTCCGCAACGGGTGAGGCCATAACAGTGAGAGGCCCATGTACCGCAAAAAAAAAAGTCATATATTTAAAGGGCTCAGGGGACTTCCCTGGAAGTCCAGTGGTTAAGACTCTGTGCTTCCACTGCAGGGAGTTTGGGTTCGATCCTTGCTTGGGGAACTAAGACCCTGCATGCTGTATGGTGCAGCCAAAACAAAGTGCTCAGGTATTTCAATATTGACTCATTCTAAAATTTGTTCAAAATAATTCATGGAAAGCAACAATATATAGCTACAATTAATCAACATGATAGCCTCTGAATATCATGCATCTGATTATTGAGTTTGCACATATTACCTTTCATAGTTTGTGTAATTTGCTTTGGAGGTGATTACAAAGTTGATGGCCAAGAGAAAGAAGCACTGGCATATCTCACCTTTGCTACACAGACATATGATTATTTTCCAACTTAGCTAGCCCTAGATGCATTATCTTCAGAAGAATTCTGAAAACGGTTTTAATAATATTCAGGGCTAAGCATGGCCTTTGGATGTTCATGAAAATGAGAATTAAATTCATGACAAAAAATTTATCAGTTACAACTGGCAAACAGAGCAGGGTTTTCTTTTCTTGGAAAAATGATTCCTGTTAGCATAGTTCCTGATAACACCCAGGCTACATTAGAGCAGTACATTTCCCCTCTTAGGAAAGGAGATTTTTAATAACTTAATCCCAAAAAACTCTGAACCTCAATTTTAGGTTCACTTTTTATAAAGGAAGTGTGACACACAAAAATCAATTAAATTACCCAAAATCAAAAGTCCTGCTATGTAGTAGGTACTTGACAAATGAAATGCTAGTGTTCATAAATATCCTCAGTGAAGGTTCTGAAATTTAAACACACATTTTCTAAGCTCCACCCTGTTCCTTACCCACTGCATTATGTTCAGATTTAGTTCTTATTTTTGAAACTTACCTAAATGTTTCTCGGTTGAATGGTCACTGAGCAAGAGAGGGCCAAATCCAGTTTCAGACCTTAAATCTGGTATTTTCTCATATATGCAATATAAGGTAAAAACCCTGTTTCTCTACTCATTGATTCTGTAACAATTGCATTGTGTGCTGATAATTTAGATTCTATTGTACTACTTTTTGCCTGACTCAGTAAGGGAAGGTAGTGTACTCTGCTCTATGTATATATATATGTGTGTGCATGTATGTGTTTGTCTACTCTTTATTTACACTCACTTTTCCTTAAATGAATATATATGTATATATATTAACATACACACAAAAGAAAGTAGATACTTAAACAGTGTATAATTGGCTTCAATATAATGAAAAAATTGTTATATGAGGCATGAATTTTTGAATATACCAAATACTAGCAGATTATAATACAAAAAATGAAGACTTGATTTAATGTTGTAATGTCTTCTCAAGAAATGATAAAACTTCGGAAGTTGATCAGGCTCCATCTTGTTTTCAATTATTTGGATGTAAGTTGTCATTGAGTTCAGCTTCTATCTTTTTTGTATGTGTTTCAAGAGAGGCAGAGAATGCATCATGAGAAAAATTCTGAAAATTAATAGAAAAGGGGGTTAGAAATAAAACAAATCTAGTTTGTAAAAGACACTTCTAACTTTATTGATTCCAAGATTCTCTTCTAGATTGGAAAATGTCACTTTATTTTCTGTAGATTGTACTTTATTTAATAAGGCCCTGTTCTTTTCTTTTCTTCAGATCTTTGCTCTCAATATCTTATTGACATTCATCATTTCAAAACAATTTGTCTCTTTCTTCCCCTCCTTCCAAACATTGCCCCACGCTCCTGTGCTGTTCCCATAGTTTCTGTAAAAGATAAAATAAACAATTTTTTTTAATCCATCAACTTCCCTAATCAATAACAGGGAACTCATAACCCACTCCAAGTTATTCATTACATATATGTGTATATGTGTGTGTTTATGCATGTGCATACACACACAAATAGTACAGTACTAATTACTGAAGTGAGTATTGAGAATTGAGATAGGGTTCAGTTCTTCATTTTGTAATTTATTTTACTGACAATAAGGATTTAGTTTTACTTATGACCTTCCTATTAATATAAATGAATAAATAAATAGTATACTGAGATATAGTCTCATACTTGATATGTCCCCAAAAACATGACCTGCAAACCAATATTAATACAATTCTACTAGTATCAATATTGTTCTTAATTACTTTCCCCAATGAATTCTGTCAACACAACATACTTACAATCATCCCTCAGGATCTGTGAGGAGTGGTTCCAGGAGCCCATGCAGATACCAGAAATCTGCAGATGCTCAAGTTCTTACATAAAATGGCACAGTCTATGGACTCAGATCCCACACATAAGGAGGGCAGGCTGTATACTGTAGTTTTGGGTAGGAATCAAATAATAATGTACATAGTATTCAGTAGCATTGATTGTACATTTAGACTCTGTTATATTCTCTTTCTATGGAAATTTGTATCATATATATTATACAGATAATATATTTTATTTAATATTATTTGTGTTGTTTTGATATCTTCCCTTGATGAAAAAAATTTTTTTCCCACTTTTAGGACTATTGACACTACAAAGTCTTGATTATAACTGTTTTTTTGTCTCATTGACATTGTTGAAACATTTATCATTTAAAATAATTTATTTTTCATTGAGGTACTTCTAGTAATACTCATAAGGTTATTGTAAGAAAGGTCAGGTGACTGCTGACTGCTCTAGTCTTTATTTCGGTAATAATTAAATATTTATTTCAATTACATCATTTCAAGAGGAATATTATTTATCAAAGTACTGTTTGTTGGGATGTAAATTAGTGTCAACAAAGAACTTAAAAACAATTTAAAGGGATTTTCAATTGTTGTACTCATACCATCTGCATTCATCATTTAACTCCCCCAATCTACCACCAAATTAACACTATACTGTTTGGAGGAGTGGATAATATAGACCCACAACTCTGCACTACATCAAAACAACTTTTTCCTTAGGTTCCAGTGGTTGGTTGTTCTCTAATAACCTAGAGCAATAACCTTTCAGATTTTTCTGATAACTTAAAACCTTAGTTACATACACACACATTTCTCCCTTCATAAGGGGTTTCCTATGAGTTCAATGGCAGTACAATTTTACTGAGAAAAGGCAATTAAGATTGCTAACAGCCACCTAAAATATTATTAATCATAAATTCTTGTCTATATTTTCTGTATATTTAGAAAGGAAGAATTGGAAGCACACTGTAAAATTTAACCACAAATTTTATAGTTTACCCAAATACTATGTTTGCTGTCAATCTGTCTTAGTATTCAAACATTAAACCAGTAGCCATAATAAATGAATGTTTAAAAACATTGTAGAATACAAATCAGGAAATATCAGAGAAGTATGCATACATGTGTTCCACTCTTAACAAAGAAAAATAAGCACATTTACATTAGCCACCTATACTTTTTTTTTATGTCTTTTTTTTTCTTTTTCTTTTTTTGCGGTACGTGGGCCTCTCACTGTTGTGGCCTCTCCCGTTGTGGAGCACAGGCTCTGGACACGCAGGCTCAGAGGCCATGGCTCATGGGCCCAGCCACTCTGTGGCATGTGGGATCTTCCCAGACCGGGACATGAACCCGTGTCCCCTGCATTGGCAGGTGGACTCTCAACCACTGCACCACCAGGGAAGCCCTAGCCACCTATACTTTTATTGTAAAATAATTTTTGAGAGTTTATATTATATAGAAAATTCCTTATTTTATTAATGTAAACAGCCTGGTTTCTATTTCAGCTTCTGCCTGCCTATTAAAGTCAGCATTTCAGTATCTCTGTGTCTCTGTAACTTGTGTGTAAAACTGAGTGTTTGACTTCCATAATGACTCTGAGACCCACAACTCTGACATTCTACTATTTTGTGGTAAGGTTATACAAGTTTACATTTCTGTTTGTAGTCTTTGACATCTTCATTAATTTCATGCTGTACTGTTTATGTTATGTTTGTTCTTCATGAGTGTATACAATTTGTATTTGAAAATGAATAGTAAATGTATTCAACAAATACTAGATGAGGTTAAGTTAAACATAAGGTCCATCTGTCTTTCTATCCATCCATGTATCATATATCAGAGTCAAATAATCTTTTGTGTTTCTGCTTATAGCTGAATATAAGGGAAAAAAATCTTCAATTGGAAAACATATTATGTAAGTTCTTGGTTCATTTTTTGTTATCTTTTCACTTTATTCCTAGTCATTCTATTACCACTTTTCCTCCATAAATATTATTTTATATGTCTGTTTTGAGCATGTGTGTGGAATGAGGTGGATAAGCAGAGTAATTGACTTTCTTAAAAATAGCTACTAAAACTGAGACTTTCTAAGTAATTGCCTAATGGTGATTGTGTTGGTAAAGTTGAAAATATTATGATAACTTGAAAAGTCACATCACTTATACAAAAGTCATTTAACTAGTTTTTTGGCTGGTATATTTTATGGTTGAATTTATTTATTGAAAACATCTTATAAATCCTTAAAGTAATGGCCAAATTGCCTTTACTTGACTTCAAATGTCTCTGAGGCAAACAATAGAATTCCACAAAAAACAAACACAAAAGTGATTTTTAAAAAATGATACCTCACAGATTGCTTGAAGATGGTGGAGTAGAAGGACATGCTCTCACTCCCTCTTGTGAGAACACCAGAATCACAATTAACTGCTGAACAATCATCAACAGGAAGACACTGGAACTCACCAAAAATGATACCCCATATCCAAATACAAAGGAGAAGCCACAATGAGATGGTAGAGGGGCACAATCACAATAAAATCAAATCCCATAACTGCTGGGTGGGTATCTCACAAACTGGAGAACACTTATACCACAGAAGTCCACTGACTGGAGTTAAGGTTCTGAACCCCACATCAGGCTTCCCAACCTGGGGGTCCAGCAATGGGAGGAGGAAGTCCTAGAGAATCAGACATTGAAGGCTAGCAAGATTTGATTGCAGGCCTTTGACAGGACTGCGGTAAAAGAGACTCCACTCTTGGAGGGCACACACAAAGTAGTGTGCACATCGGGACACAGAGGAAGGAGCAGTGACCTCATAGGAGACTGAACCAGACCAACCTGCTAGTGTTGGAGGGTCTCCCACAGTGGTGGGGTGTGGCTGCGTCTCACCATGAGGAAAAGGACACTGGCAGCAGAAGTTCTGGGAAGTACTCCTTGGCATGAGCCCTCACAGAGTCTGCCATTAGCCCCACCAAAGAGCCCAGGTAGGCTCCAGTGTTGGGTCACCTCAGGCCAAACAAACAAAAGGGAGGGAACCCAGCCCCACTCATCAGCAGACAAGCACATTAAAGTTTTACTGAGCTCTGCCCACCAGAGCAACAGCCAGCTCTACCCACCACCAGTTCCTCCCATCAGGAAACTTGCAAAAGACTCTTAGATAGCCTCATCCACCAGAGGGCAGACAGCAGAAGCAAGAAGAACTACAATCCTGCAGCCTATGGAACAAAAACCACATTCACAGAAAGACAGACAAGATGAAAAGGCAGAGGGCTATGTACCAGATGAAGGAACAAGATAAAACCCCAGAAAAACAACTAAATGAAGTGGAGATAGGCAACCGTCCAGAAAAAGAATTCAGAATAATGATAGTGAAGATGATGACCTCAGAAAAAGAATAGAAGTAAAGATCAAGAAGATGCAAGAAATGTTTAACAAAGATCGAGAAGAATTAAATAACAAACAAACTGAGATGAACAATACAATAACTGAGGGGAAAAATACACTACAAGGAATCAATAGCAGAATAACTGAGGCAGAAGAATGGATAAGTGACCTGGAAGACATAATGGTGGAATTCACTGCTACAGAACAGAATAAAGAAAAAAGAATGAAAAGAAATGAAGACAGCATAAGAGAACTCTGGGACAAAATTAAATCCAACAAGATTCTTATTATAGTGGTCCCAGAAGGAGAAGAGAGAGAGAAAGGACCTGAGAAAATACTTGAAGAGATCATAGTCAAAAAATTTCCCTAATATGGGAAATGAAATCGGCACCCAAATCCAGGAAGAGCAGAGTCCCATGTAGGATAAACCCAAGGAGAAACATGCCAAGACACACAGTAATCAAATTGGCAAAAATTAAAGACAAAGAAAAACTATTGAAAGCAACAAGGGAAAAAGGACAAATAAAATACAAGGGAACTCCCAGAAGTTTAACAGCTGATTTCTCAGCAGAAACTCTACAAACCAGAAGGGAGTGGCATGATATACTTAAAGTGATGGAAGGGAAGAAACTGCTGCCAAGATTACTCTACCCAGCAAGGATCTCATTCAGACTCAATGGAGAAATCAAAAGCTTTACAGATAAGCAAAAGCTAAAGAATTCAGCACCACCATACAGCCCTACAACAAATGCTAAAGGAACTTCTCTAAGTGAGAAACACAAGAGAAGAAAAGGACCTACAAAAAAACCCCTAAAACAGTTAAGAAAATGGTCTTAAGAACATACCTATTGATAATTACCTTACACATGAATGGACTAAATGCTACAACCAAAAGACACAGGCTTGCTGAATGGATACAAAAACAAGACCCATATGTATGTTGTCTACAAAAGACCCACTTCAGATCTAGGGAAACACAGAGACTGAAAGTGAGGGGATGTAAAAAGATATTCCATGCAAATGGAAATCAAAAGAAAGCTGGAGTAGAAATGCTCATATTAGGTAAAATAGACTTTAAAATAAAGAAGGTTACAAGAGAAAAGAAGGACACTACATAATGATCAAGAGATCAATCCAAGAAGAAGACATAACAATTATAAATATATATGCACCTAACATAGGAGCACAACAATACATAAGGCAACTGATAACAGCTATAAAAGAGGAAATCGACAGTAACACAATAATAGTGGGGGACTTTAACACCTCACTTACACCAATGGATAGATCACCAAAACAGAAACTTAATAAGGAAACACATGCTTTAAATGACACAGTAGATCAGATAGATTTAATTGATATTTATAGGAAATTCCATCCAAAACAACAGAATACACTTTCTTCTCTAGTGCCCACAGAACATTCTCCAGGATAGATCACATCTTGGGTCATAAATCAAGTCTCAGTAATGTTAAGAAAATTGAAATCATATCAAGCATCTTTTCTGACTGCAACACTATGAGATTAGAAATCAATTACAGGGAGAAAAAAGTATAAAAAACAGAAACACATGGAAGCTAAACAATACGTTACTAAATAACCAAGAGATTACTGAAGAAATCAAAGACGAAAACAAAAAATACCTAGAGACAAATGACAATGAAAACACTGTGATCCAAAACATATGGGATGAAGCAAAAGTAGTTCCAAGAGGGAAGTTTATAGCTATACAAGCCTACCTCAAGAAACAAGAAAAATCTCAAATAAAAAATCTAAACTTACACCTAAAGGAACTAGAGAAAGAAGAACAAACAAAACCCAAAGTTAGTAGAAGGAGAGAAGTCATAAAGATCAGAACAGAAATAAATGAAATAGAAACAAAGAAAACAATAGCAAAGATTAATAAAACTAAAAGGTGGTTCTTTGAGAAGATAAACAAAGTTGATAAACCATTAGCCAAACTCATCAAGAAAAAGAGGGAGAGGACTCAAATCAATAAAATTAGAAATGAAAAAGCAGAAGTTACAACAGACACCACAGAAATACAAAGCATCCTAAGAGACTACTAAAGGCACTCTATGCCAATAGAATGGAGAACCTGGAAGAAATGTACAAGTACTTAGAGATATATAACCTTCCAAGACTGAACCAAGAAGAAATAGAAAATATGAACAGATCACTCACAAGCAATGAAATTGAAACTGTGATTTAAAATCTTCCAGCAAACAACAGTCCAGGACCAGATGGCTTCCCAGGTGAATTCTATCAAACATTTAGAGAAGAGCTAACACCTATCTTCATCAAACTCTTCCAAAAAAAATTGCAGAGGAAGGAACATTCCCAAACTCATTCTATTTGGCCACCATCACCCTGATACCAAAACCAGGCAGAGATATTACAAAAAAAAAATTACAGACCAATATCACTGATGAATATAGATGTAAAAATCCTCAACAAAATACTAGCAAACAGAATCCAACAGCACATTAAAAGGATCATACACCATGATCAAGTAGGATTTATCCCAGGGATTCAAGGATTCTTCAATATATGCAAATCACTCAATGTGATACACCATATAAAAAATTGAAGAAGAAAAACCATATGATCATCTGAATAGATTCAGAAAAAGTTTTTGAGAAAATTCAACACACATTTATGATAAAAACTCTCCAGAAAGTGGGCATAGAGGGAACCTACCTCAACATAATATAGGCCATATAAAACAAACCCACAGCAAAAATCATTCTCAATGGTGAAAAACTGAAAGCATTTCCTCTAAGATCAGCAAGAAGACAAAGATGTCCACTCTCACCACTATTATTCAACATAGTTTTGGAAGTACTAGCCATGGCAATCAGAGAAGACAAAGAAATAGAAGGAATACATATTAGAAAAGAAGAAGTAAAACTGTCACTGTTTGCAGATGACATGATACTATACATAGAGAATCCTAAAAGTTCCACCAGAAAACTACCAGAGCTGATCAATGAATTTGGTAAAGTTGCAGGATAGAAAATTAATACACAGAAGTCTTTTGCATTCCTATACATTAATGATGAAAAATCTGAAAGAGAAATTAAGGAAACACTCTCAATTACCACTGCAACAAAAAGAATAAAATATCTAGGAATAAACCTACCTAGGGAGACAAAAAGAACTTTATGCAGAAAACTATAAGACACTGATGAAAGAAATTAAAGATGATACAAACAGATGGAGTGATATACCATGTTCTTGGATTGGAAGAATCAATATTGTGAAAATGACTCTACTACCCAAAGCAATCTACAGATTCGATGCAATCCCTATCAAATTACCAAAGGCATTTTTTTTACAGAACTAGAAATAAAAAATCTTAAATGTTTTTATGGAGACACAAAAGACCCTAAATAGCCAAAGCAGTCTTGAGGGAAAAAAACAGAGTTGGAGGGATCAGACTCCCTGACTTCTAACTATACTACAAAGCTACAGTAATCAAGACAATATGGTACTGACAGAAAAACAGAAATATAGATCAATGGAACAAGATAGAAATCCCTGAGATGAACCCATGCACCTATGGTCAGCTAATCCATGACAAAGGAAGCAAGGATACACAATGGATAAAAGACAGTCTCTACAATAAGTGGTGCTGGGAAAACTGGACAGTTACCAGTAAAGGAATGAAATTAGAACACTCCCTAACACCATACACAAAAGTAAACTCAAAATGGATTAGAGACCTAAATGTAAGGCCAGACACTATCAAACTCTAAGAGGAAAACATAGGAAGAACACTCTTCGACATAAATCACAGCAAGATCTTTTTTGATCCACCTCCTAGAATAATGGAAATAAAACCAAAAATATACAAATGGGACCTAATGAAACTTAAAAGCTTTTGCTCAGCAAAGGAAACCATAAACAAGACGAAAAGACAACCCACAGAATGAGAAAATATTTGCAAACTAATCAACAGACAAAGGATTAATCTCCAAAATACATAAATAGCTCATTCAGGTCAATATTAAAAAAAAACAAACAATCCAATCCAAAAATGGGCAGAAGACCTAAAAAAACTTTTCTCCAAAGAAGACATACAGATGGCCGAGGAGCACATGAAAAGCTGCTTAGCATCACTAATTATTAGAGAAATGCAAATCAAAACTACAATGCGGTATCACCTCACACCAGTCGGAATGGGCATCATTAGACAATCTACAAACAACAAATGCTGGAGAAGGTGTGGAGAAAAGGGAACCCTCTGGCACTGTTGGTGGGAATGTAAATTGATACAGCCACTATGGAGAACAATATGGAGGTTCCTTAAAAAACTAAAAATAGAATTATAATATGACCCAGCAATCCCACTACTGGGCATATACCCAGAGAAAACCATAATTCAAAAAGACACATGCACCCCAATATTCATTGCAGCACTATTTACAAGAGCCAGGTCATGGAAGCAACCTAAAAGCCCATCGACAGACAAATGGTTGAAGAAGATTTGGTACATATATACAATGGGATATTACTCAGCCATAATAGGGAATGAAATTGGGTCATTTTAGAGACGTGGATGGATCTAGAGACTGTCATACAGAGTCAAGTAAGTCAGAAAGAGAAAAAACAAATATCGTATATTAACACATATATGTTGAACCTAGAAAAATGGTACAGATAAACCAGTTTGCATGGCAGAAATTGAGACACAGAAGTAGAGAACAAACATATGGACACCAAGCGGGGAAAGTGGTGGGTGGTGGGAGTGTTGCTGGGATGAATTGTGAGATTGGGATTGACATGTATACACTGATGTGTATAAAATGGATGACTATTAAGAACCTGCTGTATAAAAAAATACATAAATGAAAGAAAAATATACCTTACAAAGGCATAGATAAATTATTCTTACTTTTAAAATATTTTGTCATTATTACTCATGCAATTAAAATATAACACATTTATAGGTAAACAAGTATCTATTACTCTACATAGAATTTTAAACAGGTTTACTTGTCATGTTTAACACTAAATAATGAGATTCTACAGGCCATGGGTATTCAAGTTATGTAAATTATTCAAATGGGGGTTTTTGGTTGCCAGCTTAAAGGAAAATGTAAAATATATTCCTGTTGTCTACAACATTAAACCTAAATTCCTTCATCTGATTTCCAGAAATCCAATAATCAATTTATGTTCTGTATTTATACTATACTCTACCTCAATATTGCAACTTAGATCAATCTTGTGCTTCAATTCCTTAAAACTAATATATTCATTTTTATATTTTATACCTGATGACTATGTATAGAAAAGTTCCTGATATCATGGAATTTATCATCTAAAAAGGATGTTCAGTCAATATATCAATATTTAAACACACAGGCAAGATAATTTCAGGTAATTTCCATGAATTAAGTCAGTGATGTGGTAAGAAATTAAATGTGAGGGAGGAATGGTGAGGGCTATTTTTGTTGTTGTTGTTATTTTACATGGACCTCTCACTGTTGTGGCCTCTCCCATTGCGGAGCACAGGCTCCGGACGTGCAGGCTCAGTGGCCATGGTTCACGAGCCCAGCCGCTCTGCGGCATGTGGGATCTTCCCAGACCGGGGCACGGACCCGTGTCCTGTGCATCGGCAGGCGGACCCCCAACCACTGCGCCACCAGGGAAGCCCCCGTGAGGGCTATTTTTTTATTGTGGTCTAGATTATCCTTGCATAACAGATGTTGAAATCTGAATGATTTCAAGAAGTTGCTCATGTGAAGATCTGAAAGAAAAGCTTCAAGGGTAAAGGAAGAACTTAAATCTAAATTATATTAAGCTCAAAATTTACTTCTTTTTTAATAAATGGAAATCTACTGTGGTTAAGCATAACAGGTCAGGGGAATCCTACATGGAATGAAGTCAGAAATGCATGTAGAGGCTGACTCATGTAGTCTTACAGTGCAAGGTAAGGAGTTTATTTTTACTCCAAGAATAAAGAAAAGCCCTGGAAAGTTTTACAAAAGAGAGTGACCTAGTCTGACTCAAAGTTTTGTAAAGATTATTACAGCAGAAAAAAAAAAAAAAAAGAAAGGAAAGAGAGAGAATTTTAGCAAGTCATGAATGTAAGTAGAAAGAGCAGTAAACATCTAGTATATTTTTCCACGTGAGAAATAATAGTGCCTTGGGAGTAGGGAGGAAGCAGATTATAGATATGGTTTGAAAGTAGAGTCAAAAGAAATTACATTTGGACTGCAAGTGATGGGATACTTAAAAAGAGAAAGTCAAGAGATTGGGCTGGAAATATTGTATCAGTGTTTATGCAATTCACTCACATTCACTAACATAACTAGCAGTGTTAAAGGTTGAGTATCAGATTTAACCAGACCTTGGAGATCACTCTCCAGACTGTCATTTTTGAAAATGATATTTGGAAAACCACATACATGGCATTTGTAGCCTTAGTGCTTTACAATAAGTAACTTAGGAAAGGATTGCAGTTAAAGATCAGAGATCCAAAGATCAAATTGTGGAGGCCCTTGGACATTGCTTGGTTTTGATGGAAAGGAGGAGCCAGTAGGCAGTGAGTTAGGAGAGAAGCCGAAGGAAACAGACAAACTATTTTAAAAAAAATTTAAGAAGAATAAATGGTAAACTGTATCAAATGTTGCTGTTAGAGACAGTATGTGTGAAGATTGAAAATAATTTACTGATTTTGCTTCTTTCTTTCTTGGAATGACCCTCTTTTAAAATTTTATTTTTTTATCAATTCAAATGATTTATCCTTGAAGATGCAGTTAAATCCACACATCTTTTATTTACCATTTCAGGATGATGAAAGGAAAAAGTATTGGAGCTTGTTAAAAAACATCTCACATACTTTACTTCATAAATTTGTTGAAATTTATGAAGAAACACACTGTCCTTGGATTAGAAATGAATCAGCAATGATAAAGTTTCTCAGTGCATTTGCTTAAAATATGAGTTTGGACCATTTATATAAGATTTGGTTACACAAAAAAACTATAAATGAAGCCTTAAGTAGTAAGTTAATTATCATTCTACTAGTTGTTTGTTGAAAATTTGGTATTTAATTTAGTTCCCTATAACAAACACTCTAATGAATCAAACTTCTATTAACAATCATCCTGTGAGTAAATTCAATTACCAATAACAATTATGTAAAGGAAGCTTTTCAGTAGTTATAGCTTCAGGGTTAAGATTACAAGTCTTAGATGATAAAAACAAAATTTTATAGTTTAAAGGAGAAATAAAATCTTTTATTTTTAGCAATATTGTATATATATTATTTTGAAAATATTTCAATAGTCATAAAAATAACAACTGCATAAAATAAATAAACATTTTTAATGCACAGTTAAGATTGAAATTATTATTTTTAAAAGTGCAAGGGCTAGGGAGAGAGGGAAAGAGTAGGAGAGAGAGAGGGAGAAAAATGATAAGAAGAATGTTTAGATCATTCTGGCCCTTCTGGAAGTGTTTGTTAATTTCAATAGCCAAAAGAGAGGCCACAGTTTTATAGCCAAGTTTTATAGGGGATCAGGCCTTGTGTGAATGGAAAAGTATTAGACCTGAATCTCCTGTCTAAAGCAAGGAACTGGACCTCTGAAAATTTCATTTCAGAAAATTATATAGAAGAAAACATATCACTAAATGGAAAACAGAGACAAAAATAAAGTTCTTCTGCTTTTCCTGCTTTGTGTAAAGAAAAATAAAGATTTATATGAATATATAAATATATAGATATATAAACACACACACACACACACACACACACACACACATACACACAGATACACAGGCCTGAGATTGACACAGGTTTATAATTTAAAGCTGATTTACCTTTTAGCCTGTGATATTCCAAGTTGAGAACTTCCATGATGTAGTTATAGAATGGTAAACACAAAGATACTAAGTAGAAATACCAATATTCTCTTATTGGGCAAGAACTCAGATTAAAACTCTAAGAATTCCTATTGGTGAAATGAAAACACTAACTCAAAATTCAGAATTACTGCACACATGAGAAAGTGCCATCACAAAACAAAAATAGAAAAAGCAGTTTCTAATGTAGATAAAAGTAACATGTTAAAATAGGATAAAATCATCAGAGTTACAGAGTTCTAGGTACATGTATTAATTGAGAAGGGATTAGAAATATTAATTAACTTTAAAGATTAATAAGTAGACATACTAGCATTTTAAAGGAAACAGCCATAACAACAGATATCGAATATATAGTTAAAGCTATAAATACTCCATACAATTGAAGGATATGAAATTATAGATTTTAAAATATGGAACCAATCCAAAACAAGACATTAAAGATATAAATCTGAAAAATAAGTTACTAGGAAATAAAAATCTTAGCATACCAGTATAATAGTATAAGAAAATGATGTAAACATGCTAAAAAACAAAATGCTAAACATTCTAAAAGAAAACATAAGCTAGGGCCTATACTTTGGCCATATTTTAGACTACAATCTCTTTCAAAATACAGTAAATTCTTCATATATTCAATTTCCCCCAAACTAAGGGAAATCTCTGACAGTGGTTCAGAGAAAGGTGCAATGACCTAAAACCAGAACAAAACACGATAAATAGTATATAATACAAAAGTAGGGTGGCCTGAAAGGCAAATTGACATCTCAACCCTAAAGTTTAATCTGCTACAAAGTGGAAGGATGTGGACCTCAGCTCCCATCTTAAATTTTGGATGTTTCAATGGAAATAAAATGGTCCCAGGACAGCAGTAGTCCTTGGTACCTAGCAGAATCCAGTGGAAATTCACCTTGGAGGAAAGTTTCTACAATTGAACCTTCCAAATATTAAAAGATTAAGTCTTATCAAAATATGATATTTCAATAAAATATTACCAGACACATAAGGAAATGTCACATGAGTTAAAATCAACAAGAACAGCAAAAACAGCAACAACAAGTTTAGATTCCCCAATAATTCTGATATTGGAAATAAGAAATTCAGAAAACAATTGAAAAGTTTTAAAAACTAAAATGTGAAAAAAAGTGAGCAACGAAAAATAAATTTACTAAAAATTTCAAGCTGACTTGAAAAGGATCAAAATAGAAATTTTTAAAGTTAAGAATAAATTTGTTAAAATTATACTTAACAGATAGCCTAAATAGTAGATTAGACACTGTTGAAAAGATATTAGTAAAGTGGAAATTATATTTGAGGAAATTATTTTACATGAAAATTTAATATAAATGTCAAAAACATAAAGGTGAGAAGAACATAGTTCTAGTAAGGCTTTCAGACTTAGAATTAAAGAAAATGTATAAAAGTCCATATATGCAGAAAAATTAATGAAACTTTTCATAATTAATGAAAGACATGAATTCATAAATACAGAAGGCACAATATGTCAAACATGAAATATAAAGAAATCTGCAAATATATAATTATAGTAAAGCTTGAATGCATCACAGAAAACAAAGAGTTCTCACCACTAGTAAAAGATTTTTTAAAAATCCATAAAATGTAACAATTTTGTCTGTAAACAGAATTCTCAAAGGTAACAATGGAGGCTAAAAACATAGTAACTTCACATTGCTGAAAGGAAAGAAGTCAATCCATAATTCAGAATTTTCTATTTACCTAGAAAAACTAATATTTGTGTGTGAAATTAAGACATTATGCACACAGAGAGAAATAAATGCTCATTAAGAGACATTTACTAAATACATTTTTAAAAGATATGCTTTATTAAAATGAACTGAATTGCAGTCACTCTAAGGACTACTAAATAAATGAAGCTATTTCACAGATTTTTCAGAAACCCCTCAGAGTCCCAAATACATTTTGTCATTTGTTTTGTCTAAGTTTTTTAATTATCTTTGAAATAAATAGAAAACACAGAGACTGCTTTATCAAATAGCTCTCACCATTTGAAACTGTTTTTTTGTGAACTAGAACAGCTTTTTAAAAGGAAGTGCATATTTAGAGATAATTAATGAATATTATAATATTTTAAGAAACAAAGATGGAGAGAATTAACGATAAAATTGTATGTGCCAAAATACTGCACAGTAGTACCATAAATGAGATCATGCAATAGATTCAAACATTGGGATCGTTTGGTATACTCTGAGCACTATGCCCTTAAATTTTCCACTATGCCCTTACATTTTCTTACCAGAGCAGGAGATACAGATTTGTTTATTTCAATTTTATTTAGGCATACTTGACAGTTAAAAATTACAAGTATTTAAAATAAAAACTTTGTGTTTTTCTATATGCAAATTGTGAAATATTTACCACAATCAAGCCAATTAGCATATCCATCACCTCACATAGTTACCATTTTTTGTGTGGGTGGGGAGAAAACTTAAGATCTACTCTCTTAATAAATTTCAAGTATACAATATAAAATTATTAACTATAGTCATATTGTTGTACATTAGATATGCAGAACTTATTTATCTTGCATAACTTGTATTTTTAAATGAACTTAAATTTACTATCTTTAGATAAGGTTATATCAGGACATAAATATCATGGTATGTTAAATATCTAAAATAGAAGCCACCAAGTGTGGACCCATTATCAAGATTCTGGCCTTCTTAGAGTTTCTTGAACATGCCACTGGCAGGACCAAAGGAGACTTCCAATGGCTTCGGAGACAATGAGAAACACAGGTGTTTTACCCTCAAACCCACTGAGTTCTCTTTCTCACCCTTTCCAAAGTACATGGGAAAGTTCCTCTTGGTTCTGAGCTCTGTTGTCTTTGCACCAACGTGTCAAATCTAATTGGCTTTTCACTGTCCCCCATTTGGTTGCAAACCACCAGCTCTTGGTTTTGTCCCCAGATTCCATGCTGGGAACTGCTAGTGGTTTAGTCTTCAGTTTCCCATTTGTGTGGAACCTCAGTCTGCAGTCCCCATTATTTGGGGTCTGCTGGCTCAGTCCTCACTCCAGTCCCCAGATCCATGCCAACATGGAACTGCTGGTGGTTACCAGCCAGAGTTAGACTGGGTCTGAATTAAAAACCAGTCTGGGTCTGGGGTTGGATTTGGTGTGACTTAAGCTGGATTAAATCCAGTATGTTTTGTGTAGGTAAAGGCTATTGTTAATGGGAATCTAGGAAGCCAAAAAGCCACAGAAATTGGTGGATATGAGTTGAGCACTTAAAAGCTGTTAGAGCACTCTAAGACTCCCGTATTAGGATAAGTTGTTCATGGAAAAAGTTAGATTAACACTAGGTCACTCACCAATCTCAAGAAATTTCCCTGCAACAAGGTACACTGCAAAACACCACACAATCTTCAACCCAGCAGTACATCTCTCTTAGGTGTTAGTTTGGCCCTGAGAGACCCAAAAAGACTTAGCAAAAAAGAATGAGATAATTAAATTCCAAAGAGTTGAGTGAACCACTTTCCAACACACCTTCTTGTTTTATGTCTAAGAACTATGGTTCTGAAAGCTATGAATATCTACAAAAATGACAAAATCTTACTGAAAATAACCTAGAATTGCAATAGTTATTATGGGGAATGTTCCAATTAGATAAGATCATTTATTTAAAAGTACACTTAAAAGCAAGCGTTTCCAAATTAAACAAATGGAGTGGGATACTTATTTTAATTAGCATGTAGTCACTTCCAGAAGCCTTCAAGATTCCAAAATTGTTTCATTAAAAAATTTATTGCAGGGCTTCCCTGGTGGTGCAGTGGTTGAGAGTCCGCCTGCCGATGCAGTGGACACGGGTTTGTGTCCCGGTCCAGGAGGAGCCCACATGCTGCAGAGCGGCTGGGCCCGTGAGCCATGGCCGCTGGGCCTCCTCGTCCGGAGCCTGTGCTCTGCGACGGGAGAGGCCACAGCAGTGAGAGGCCCGCGTACCTCAGAAAAAAAAAAATTTATTGCAAAAGGCTAATAAAAATGAAAGACACCAAGAAGTACCTAAGACAAAAAACCTCAAGGCTGACATGACTCCTACTGCTCCCCTCTATCCTCCTTTACCTGAGTGCTCATGTTTTCCTAATTCTCTATCTGAATTGCCTTTCTACTGAAGAGACTATTAAACAGTCTTTTAAAACTAAACCTCTTGAGGTTGCAGGCAATCCTCCTCATGTATCTTTCACTCTGTGGTCAAAAGCTGACCAAAGGGCCATCGTTAAGAAATTTCCTAAACCTAGGGAGGAGTCTCCCAAAGTTTCTTGAAGAATTTAGAGTCATTATTGAAGTCTATGACCCCAGGCTGCTTATACACATGTTGGTAGGACCTGGTGAAGCCAAAAAATGGATACAGAAAGCAGAATGGGGTAACCCTAAGAATGATATCTCAGGATTCTTGATCTTCAACATGGTCCCCTTATGGATAAGAAAAAGCTTGAAAAATAGCAACCCATCTTTAAAAAGTCATTCCTAAATTCTTCCTTGCCTGCACTCATAGATCTATTATTCAAACACGCAAACAAAAGATAAATCTGGTACAGACTTTAAGGCCATCTGCAAGCTCTCGTCCTATGGTATTCTGGGTTTCATACAATAAATGAGGTCACCCAGCCTGCTCTAGCTGCCCTATTGTAAATGGATTACTGCTACAACAGCTCCAAGGACAGAGACCTAAAATAACATCTGGGACTCCTGCATTATACCCTCCTAGGGGTCTATTATAACGCTGGAGTATGAGACAAGGAATTGATGTCTCAGTTTTAATGAACTGGGACACTGGAAAAGAGATTGCCCTCTGTACATTTTTCAACATTAACTCCAATGCTGTAATATCTACTCCCGTAGGAGGTCCCCCATATGGGCCCTTCTCAGAACTGACAGGACCCCAAGGGACCCTCTGGTAAACTGCCACCAGTAATTACCTTAAAAAGCAAAGGGGAAACAGAAATTAAAGTTAACCCAAAATCTTTCCAAATTCTCTTAGCTACTGGAGCTACACTTTCTACTTTCTACACTTTCTATCCAGTGTCATAAGACCAAAACACCCCTCAGAGTGAGAAAGAAGTTTCTATAGTGGAGCTGACTAATAAAATTCGGGGAGTTTCTATCTCAACCAGTACAAGTGACTCTGGGACCTTTTACTGAAAATCATTTCTTTTTGCCATATGATACAGCTCCAGCCAATCAATTGGGTAGAAATATCCTTTCTAAATTAAAAGGTCTAATATGTTTTCCCTCCAATGAAGAATTCACCTTAGAATTTATTGACCAACCTGAACCTGATCTTTCCAATCTGTTTTTGACATAGAAAAAGAAGAATTCCAACAAAAGTTCCCTAATTTAATTGAGGCATCCCAAAATCTATGGGCTACTTCTAATTATGACATTTGGAGAATAAAAAGTGCAGAACCTATAAAAATTCAGATAGGATAACTAAACCTCTTCCTAAATTGCCTCAGTAGCCATTAAAGGTTGAGGCCATACAAGGCTTCACACCCAGGGGCTAATTACTCCCTCCACCAGCCCCTGTAACACAGAGATCTTGCCAGTCTGGAAACCTAATGGTTGAGGATGGCTATAAACAAGATAGTTTTTCCACATTTCTTGGTTGTTCCAAACACAAGCATCTTTCTCACAATTTCCATGAGACTCAGAATTGTTCACTGTTGCAGATCTCTATTCAGCCTTTTTCTACATTGCTGTATACTCCAACAGTCAATATCTATTGGCCTTTGCTTGGAACGATTAACAATGTACCTAGACAGTCATGCTGTATGGGGTTCATTGAAGCCCTTTCTTATTTCTCCCAGGTGCTCCACCAAGATTTAAACACTCTAGTTCCTTGGGATATCTACCCTTTTAAAATATGTGCTCTCGTTACCAAAGAGCCATCCATAAAAGATTCTGTTTATTTGCTGCAACATTTAGCTGAAGATGAACATAAAGTCTCTAAGGAAAAATTACAATGATCTCTAGACACTGTTCACTATGTAAGTCATAATCTAAATGCTGATGGAATCCAGCTATCTCTAAAAAGAATTAAGCTAATCCAAGAACTTCTTATGCCCACAAGTAAGTGACAGCTTCATGGATTCGTAAGTGTGGCTGGTTATTGGAGAGTATGTGTTCCAATTTTTTCTCTAAATAGTTTCCCCACTCTATGAAATTTCAGTCTCTGAGCCCCTTCCTTGAGGAAATAAACATGAGCAGACCTTTACAGGACTAAACCAAGCCCTGCAAGAACCATCAACCTTAGGACTACCTAACTATTCAAAACTTTTTACCTTATTTGTGCATGAAAAATATAGCCAAGCCCTGGGAATGTTTATGCAAAAACATGGTAATAAACATTGGCCTATTGCCTATTATAGCATACAGCTTGATACAGTTGCTCATGATTATTCTATCTGCCTTAGGGCTATAACTACTGCTGTAAAGTTAGTAGAAACTTCAGCAGATATAACACTAGGAAATGGCACTTTTTCACAAACTCTGTGCACTGTCCAAAGTCTCTTTAATTCTGAATTGCCTCAACATTTCTCTGCAAGCTGACTAAACTCCTATGAGACACTTCTGCTTTCACAAGATAATTTGCATTTTAAAAGTTGCAATATCCTTAAACCTGCTTCATTACTACCCCTGCCTGACCAAGGTGAGCCCCATGGCTGTAAGGTAATAAAGTCCCATTTTGTGTCACTGTGTCCTAATTTACAAGACACTGTTTAACTAATCTTGATCTTATTTTGTTTGTTGATAGGTCATATTGTAAAGACAAAAAAGGAAATTTCCAAGTTGGCTGTACAGTTACTACCCAATATGAACTACTTGAGAGGAACAATCTCCCACAAGCTAAAACAGCCCAACAAGCAGAGTTCCATGTCCTTACAAGAGCATGCCACTTAACAAAAGGACAAATTGTTAATACTTATACAGATAGGCTGTATGCCTTTGGTTCATTCATGATTTTGAGATGTTATAGAAACAAAGGGGGTTTTCTTACATTCATTGAGACCCCAATAAAAAATGAGCAAGTAGACAACCCTTTTACTGCTATTCTCTTACATTCTGAAATTGCTGTCATCAAAATTGAGGAACAATCTAAAAAGATTAAACCTATCAGGGAAAGATTCCCCTATCAGGGAAATGGTCTTGCTGACTTTCTTGCAAAGGCAACAGTAAGGATATCTATACAGGTTGTGGCCCATGAAGAAGAAGTCTATTCTGCTTCTGCAAAAACGACCCCTTGTTCCAAGACTTTTGCCATCCTCATGTATTTGTAACATGGCAACAGTCTGCTCCTGAATCAGAAAAATTAAGATAGGTAAACAACAGTTGTAAATTCAATGAACAGTCAAGGCTATGGTAAACCCAATTAGCTGTTTTGTTCTTCCCAACTCCCTGGCAAATGTCTTTTAACAGTTTTACATTTCTTCTCCCACTATAGTGCATTCAAGATGGCTCAAACTATGAAGAAACATTGGTAGGGAGACATCTATGAAATTGCAAAAAGAGTTTACCACCAATGTCTGATTTGTCTGGTCCATGATCCTAGAAAAACTTTTTGTTCCCAGAGGCCTCGAAACTCTTCTCTCTGGACCTTGCCAGCACCTGCAGCTCCACTTCATTCAACTACCACCTAGTATGGGTTAAAAATGTATTCTTCTTATTGTATATATGTTTTCTGGATAGGTTGAAGCCTTCCCCTGCCACAAAGCTGATGCCCTCATGGTGGCAAAAAAATCATTGGAAAATGTGTTTTCCACCTTCCACAATCACCAGTGATCAAGGCACTCATTTCACTGGGCAAATCACATAAGCCTTAACAAAAACTTTCCAAACTTCTTGGAATTATCACTGTCCCTATCACCCTCAATCATCAGGCAAGGTTAAAAGAACAAATGGGATCCTTAAACTTAAAATCTCTAAACTTGATGAAACTATTTGACACTGTTGGTCCAAGGTATTGCCTCTGGTCTTGCTGACTGTCCACAGCACCATCTTTGGGAAACATAAACTCACTCCCATATGAGATAGTCACCTGTAGACCAATGTCTATTGATAATCAACTTTCTGCTGATCCCTTGTTATCTCACACTAGTATGGCTAGCTACTGTAATTCTTTAATGTCTTATGCCAAAGACTATCATCAACAGGTTAAAGAAACTTTCCTGAATCCCACCTCAAAGGATCCTTTTGGCCACAGTCTGGAGCCTGGTGACTGGGTATTCTGGAAATGTCATCAGAGGAAGACAGCCCATGAACAGCATTGGGATGGACCTTACAAAGTGCTCCCAACCACTGACACTGCTGCAAAACTAGAAGGCATTGAGCCTTGTGTATACATCTCACAGTTAAAGAACTCTCCAGCTGACATCTAGTCCTGTAAAGATGCTGGAAACCTTCAAGTAAAATTGAGGAGGAAAAGAAGTAGCTCACATTAATGTAGACTGCTTCCACCCAACACACATGATTGAGACCTCACACTTTAAACATGAAACCACTTTTTCTTTTCTTTCTTTCCTTTACTTTGGCATTGACCTGGGAAGATAATGCCATCATCCATATCTCCCAGGCCATTTTTAATGAGGGTAACTTTTCAGACTGCTGGATTTATCATCAAAGATTCTGACCTATCCATAATACTAGTGACTACCTGATACTCCCTTTGACCAATTTCTCTTGTATTCCCAATTTCACCACAAACTCAGTCAACCTCCTCTAGCAGTCTCTTACCAAAATCAACTTTTACAGTCAGAACATCCAGTGCCTTTTTTTTTTTAACCTTTCTTTGATTATAGCTGTACTTGCCCAATTAGACACAAATACCTGTGTAAATCTTAGTATATTTGCACCCCTAAGATCTCACCAGCAGCACCCATCTTTGCATGGTATTCTTTATTTCAGGCTAGGAGATTTACTCCCCAAATGCAATAAAAACATAAGCGACTCCTGGCTTGAATGGGAAAATGTAACAATCCCTGCAAATGAATCCACTAACAGATTCATCTTAACAGGAATGGTTTGTACCTCAACAGGGTTTACCTTTGTCTGTGGTGGTTAGCATTTTCCTTGAGCCTATGAATGCCTAGACGACTGGCACACAGGCAATGCCTCTTAGTTTACCTAACTGTGTCCCTAACTATTCACAGATGAATTGAGACAACTCATCGTTCAACTCCTCTGAATTTACATTGAGTTAGAAAGGACCTACAAGAGCACATTCATAGTTCAGTATTCATTTCTTTTGTCAGGACCCTACTTCCCTGGTTATAAGTAAATGTAAATGAAGCTATGATCAGGAACCTCTCCTTAACTTTTGAAAATATTGCAGAATCTGCTACTAAAGCAATAGCTGCCCAATAAAATCCTTAGATTCTCTGGCCAAAGTTGTTCTTGATAATAGTATAGCCCTGGATTATCTTTTAGCTGAGTGAGGAAGTGTCTGTGTTGTGGCCAACATCACCTGCTGCACGTGGATTAACACTTCTGGGAAGTTGAAACTGTTACATAACATCACTGAGCAAGCCACTTGGCTTAAAATAGTGGCTCCTTCAAAAGGGTCTTTCTTTAAGTTATTTTATTTTGATTGGTTTGGGTCTTGAGAACCATGGCTGTGAAGTGCACTCCAAACATTGGGAGTTATCCTGCTTATAATAGTCATAGTAGCTTCCCTGGTGCACTGTATTCTCTCAAAAGGTTTAAATGCATGTTTGCAGCCGCTACTCACCAAGCAAATAATCTCTCTAGACTGACATGCCAGAAAAAGAGTGAATAAAATGACCAACTAAAAAATTGTGACCCTGAAGTCATGACCTGTGAAACCACAGAAATTCAGAAAAAAATAAAATCATGAGCTGTGATTATTACACAGAAGATCAGTAAAAGCTGTGAGAACTACAGAGTGGTAGCTGAGAGTAGTAGTAATGCCTTAAATTTAGATCACATCTTGGGTAGGCTGAGAGTCTAATCAAAATGGGGAAACTGTTGAAAAAGAGACAACAGCCCCAAAATGAAGTCACTTGTCCTAAGCTCTTCATCAGCAAACCAAGAGTACCTAACCTAATTCCATTTTCTGCCTCTCCCAGAAATGTAACCTCTAACCAAACAACCTGGAATGACCCAGTCAGCACTAGTGAGGTAATCCACCCAATAGACTCCTTCTGTCCCCCAGAGAAGGTGACCTTGCCTGAAACAATCCCTTTTTCCTAGAAACTTCCCTTTCCCACCCTTTTATGCCTGTAAAAGTCTTGCATTTTGTATAACTCTTCTGAGCTCCTTTCTACTTGCTAGATAGGATGTTGCCCAATTCATGAATCATTGAATAAAGCCAGTTATTTCTTTAAATTTACTCAGTTGAATTTTTAAACAATATGTAGGAACTTGGAGGTCATTTTTGGCTGCGTCACATAGTGTCACCAGAAAACAGCAATGAAACAGGGCCACACAGATTAAGTGGCCCTGCATTTGACCATTTTTAATATTAATTTAGCTACCTTTTTAAAGCCAGTACACTCTTTGTAATTAACCTTAGCTCATGAATTCCTAAATATATATATAATGATAACTTCCAATGTAGCATACTCTGAGTGTTTTGAGCTCAACTGTTTACAAAAAATTGCCTTCTTCTGATGAAGTAATCTGCATCTAGATTTTGTCACCATGGTAAAAGCAGCTTCCTGCAAATTTGTCTTACAAGGAAGTTGGTACTTTGGAAATGATGTTCACTTCTCTTTAGAGAAAAATACATCTTTGAAAAATGATTTTTTTTTCTTTTAAAAAGAACCTGATGCTCAAAATTTCTTAAAATGTTTACTTTTTAAAAATTTTATTTTTTCAATTTTTGGTATGAAAAGATACTTTAGTGTCATAAGTGGTCTATAATAAGATGAAAAAGACATACTGGGATCTAAGTCAGTAATAAGTTAGTTTTATATTGAAATATTTATTTTATATGTTTAAACATAAAATGTTTCTAAAATATGAGAACTGCTAAGCTGAATAAAAAATATAAAGTATAAACATTAAAATTTTCCTTAAAACAAATATTTATTAGCAAGTTTTAGCTTTTTTTTTTTTTTTTTTTGTAGCTTGAAATCATCTGCCAACTTAAGCACCCCAAGAGCTTTTAATTTGACCAAAAAGACGTAGCCACCTAGGGTCAGAATCTGTTCTCTTAAGGAAAACCTTGCCTGCTGTTCCCCTGCTTCTTCCATTTCAATGAGCACTCTGAGTCATCTGAGAGTTGAAACTGAGTGAACAATTAATCCACAACTAATGTTTAAACCTTACATTTTAGGCATTTTGCAGCTAAAATAAGGCAGTGTTGTTTAGTAAAGAATTTGGCTTTGAAATCAGGCAGACATAATATTGGCTCTGCCTTTCACTGACTTTGAGATTTTAGGATTTAATTAACTTTGGGGTTTTGTTTTCTCAGAATAGACATTCAGTGAAATGTAGTTATCATTATCCCTGATCCAGTAAATGTATAGACCAATTGGAAGACTGGCACGTGATTGCTTGTATATGTGAAAAAGAAACACATGTAAAATGTAAAACACAGTGAATAGTAAGACAAAAGTAATACAAAGTAGCAAAGTCATGAAACATTAGACAACCATAGAGTTTTTAAATTAGGATATGACATTTTAGAGAGAATCATAGAGATTATAAAAGTCTTCTGGATTAACTGACGGTTGAACTGAATCTTTAGCAAACTGAATATTGATTAACTGTATCCTGAGTACTGACTATGTGGCATGCACTGGGACATGCAATTCAAAATTAAGCCAGATATAATTCTTGCCTTCTATGGGAGTTAGGACAAGTAAACCAACAACTACACTGAAATGAAATAAATCATACATGTAAGGTATGCTAAGTGGATATTGTGCCTATGCATGTGTGTGCTTGGGGAAGACAACACATACGTGTTAAAACAGCAAGGGTTAAGTACTAATGAATGACAAGGTAACAGAAGAAGAGATGCTTGAAAGATGAATTAAAATTTACCCTTAGTCTGCTACAAGTTTCTTTCATAACACTTTTTTATTTGCAATTGTACATTTGTACAATAGGTATATTTAATGCCTATGTTTCCAGCTAAAATGTAAGCTCCAAATTAGCTCACAACTATTTCACCCACTCTCATTTATACTAGCTGAAAATCACTGAGAAGTTTTAAGCCCATCCTTAACTCATCAAATACCATACCAAACTATCATTAATTTTAATATTGAACAAGCATTGGGGAGGCTAGGAAAAGAGTTTCCCACTCATGTAGGATTGCCTGTAGTTAAATCCTCTGCTGTAGGAATCCTTTAGTGAGCCAACAGAGAGGCACTAATATTTTTATATCCTGGTCTCATTCTGAGTTCTTTAATCTGCATTTTCCCCAAATTTTATTATCACAAATCCTTCAGCTCTGATCCTTTAAAATAGCTTACTAGCTGATGATATCGTTAGCCACTTTCCATATATTAAAGTAGAATTTATCCTCATGTTGCCTCTCTTTTAATGGGGAGAATTTATCTTTTCAACAGGCTTTCAGGAACACTTCTGAGTCTGGCTCAGTAACTCCAGAGCAATCCAATTCTGAAATTCTGATTTGTGTTAGCATATTACACACTCATTTGCTATAAAGTTTTCCCCTGTTTGGTCATCTTCCACAAAGAACACTCCATGTTGTGTGCTGAAGATGTAATGGAAATATAGCAGAAGTAGGCCAATGGAATTTTGAATCATTTGTTTATGGAACTTTTTTATGTTTTCAGAACATGGGAAACCATATTTGGAATCACCTATAACTATAGGTAATTGCTGATTGTGTGATAATGTAATGTTGCTGATTGTGCCAGTGGCATGGTGGAATAGTTTGTATTCATTTCATGATAGGAAGCTAGCCTCACAAAGCCATTTTGTATACCTTGAGGATCAAGTCAGGACAACTTGGAATTTTTTATTATACAGATATTAAAGATGCTAGAAACGTAGTTATATGTTTTTGTGCTACTCCCTCAATATCTGTTAGCCCCATCAAAGAATCCTGTCAAGAAAAACGTTTTCTTTACCATTCCAGCCTCTACTGGTGATCAAGGAGCCTTACCCTCTGTTTTGGGGAATAAAGTATTGATTCTGGGCCTAAGCCACCACAGAACCACATCCTCCTTGAAATCAGGAAGCCCATTTCGATAGCAGCATCATCCACAGTATAATCACTGTAGCATTTATCAAATATACGGATGCTCTTCTCACAAATGCATTTATTATTGTCCTTTCATTGGAGAAGGTTAGAGAATTATAGAAGGTATATCCACTCCAAAATTTCTAGCTACATTATAATTTGGATCCCAGATTATATTTTTCAAGTATAATTTTCTTAGAGCAATTTTAGTTGCTCCTTGGTCTCATGGTTTTATGATTTTTATAGATAACCCCTGAAATTATAAGTTGATCACAATAAATGAATATGTGAGAATATCTTTGTTTTATTGTATTTACATTATTGACTCTGAATCTGTAAAAATAATGGTATTGACAACTTTTTTCTGAACTAATAAATAGTAATATAATTCACCAGTATCTCAGACTAAGAACATCAGTATCCTTTATTTTTATTTTACATTCCATTTCCTCTGCAAGTCCTACTGATTCCACTTCCAAAATTTATCCTAAATCCAATCATCTCTCTGTCATTTTTGCTTTCTGAAAACGGTATGCTCTGAGCAGCTGTAGGAGTTATAATTTGAAACTGTAAATCAGATACAGTTAATATGTATACTATATATAGAGTATATATATACATTACATACAGTAAATATAGTTTTGTATATATACAATATTATACATAATATATACTATATATTATACTATATATACATAGGTATATACTACATATGAATATACATATACTATTTACCTATGTTTATATACTATATTATACTATATATATACTATATCTACACAACACTATAATATATACAAAATATAAATAATACTGTATTATATATTATAATTTTTATATATTGTATTATATATAATACATAATAAAATTATAAAGTATAATATATATTACATGTAATATTTATTGTATATAATATTACAATAATATTATAATATGATATTAATATAATATTATATATTATTAATAGTATAAATTATATAGAGTGTATACATAATTTATACAATATATAATGCATATTTTACATGTTTTATATACAATAATTTTATTGTATAAATAATATTTATTGTATATTACATATTATATGATAATAAAATATGTAACATATGTTTTATATCATGTGATGCATAATACGATATGTAATATATATATTATATAAAAATCATGACATTATTTATAATATAGAGCATAATATGTAATATAATATACAGTAATATAGTTATATTATTTAATATTATTATTATATCACATATATTGTAGTATAATATATATTTTATACTTTAATATATATATATTATATATACTGTACTTATATTTATTTATATATTATAATTACATTATATCTATATATAATATAATTACATATATATTATATACATACATTAATAATATAAACTATATATTTAATATAATATAATTTGCATTATATCACATATTATAAGATATATAACATATAATATATGGTAATATATGATATATGATTATATATAATATATTATATATCTTGGGGACACATAGTTATTCAAGACAGGAGCCTGTAGTGTCCCCCTTTGCCTGGCAAAGCAATAAAGCTACTCTTTTCTGCTTCATCCTCCCCTATATATATATATTATATATATTGTAAATATTTTAATGATATAATAATGTATATAATATATAACTATAAAAATATTGTGATAATATACTATATCATATACATTATATATAATATATATAAAATATATCATGTGTCTATTACATATATCATATATATTATATAATTAATATAATATCTATTTAATATATTAATCATATTAATATTGACTAATATTTTATATGAAAATATTAATATATAATATGTATAATTAAATATTATATATTATATTGTTATATTATCATATTATAACATATTTAATATCATAATATTGTCATAAACATATATTTGTATTATATAACATACTATGTATTACATGATGTATAATATAATATACTATATATTATAATAGTATGATAATGTATATAATATATATATTTATAAATATATTATATAATATATTGTACATAATTTTGTATTTATTATAATAATATAATATAATTATACTATATATAATTATATTATGCAATAATATAACTATTTAGACTATTATATAAATAACTATATAACATATCATTAATAATATAATTAATAGTAATTGTATTATTATTTTATTATAATATTATATGTATTAATTAATTTATCATTAAATTATTTATTATGGTTAATATTAAATATGAAAAGTTTTTGGACTCAGGCAGTGAGTATTTGACTGGAAACAGGGAAGAAAAAATATTGCACAGAAATAATTGTTGACTCTGTAAATTATAATATATGAGAACAGAAAGAGAACAGTGCAAAATATCTCACATTGCTGTTCTGTATTCTCAAGTGGATAATGTTGGATTTATCCTATGAATGAGATTGTCAGTTGTGAACAGATTACCAATTATTATGTGTTAGATGAAATGGAAGCTTTCATACTGAAGAAAAATATGTTACTTGGGAAAGAATGTGATTAGTTTCAGTAATTTAGGTAAACTACATTAGGCTAACTGTGAAAGTTAATCATTAAAGAAAACTGGGTTTCCCTGGTGGCGCAGTGGTTGAGAGTCCACCTGCTGATGCAGGGGACATGGGTTCGTGCCACGGTCTGGGAAGATCCCACATGCCACGGAGTGGCTAGGCGCATGAGCCATGGTCGCTGAGCCTGCACATCAGGAGCCTGTGCTCTGCAATGGGAGAGTCCACAACAATGACAGGCCTGCACACTGCAAAAAAAAAAAGCAGAAAATATTTAATGTGTCCTTTTTATGTAAACAATTCAAAATACACTGTGTCTTCTGTGAAAACAGAGTAATTCCCCTATATATGAATGAGTTCTTTTCCAAAAGTAGGTTCGTTTAGTTCCATGTTGTTCATAAGTCCAACAAAGTGCACATGGAACAGTCTCCAGGACAGAACACATACTAGATCACAAAAAAAACCTCAACAAATTCAGGGAGATAGAAATTACATGAAGCTTTTTTTTTTTTTACCACAAAGGTGTGAAACTAGAAACCAACTTCAAAAAGAGAAATGGGAAAAGGAAAAACAAGTGGAGACTAAACAACAGGGTCATAAAAAAAAAAGATCAGTAAAGAAAAGAAGAAGAGAATCAGAAAATACTTCAAGACAAATGAAAATGGAAACAACTTTCTCATATATATATATAAACACAGTTAAAGCAGTTCTATGAGGAAAGTTTATAGCAATATAGGTTGCACTCAAGAAACAAGAAAAATCTCAAATAAACAACCTAAACTACCACCTAAAAAACTAGAAAAAGAACAAATAAAGTCCAACCTCACCAGAAAGAAGGAAATAAGAATGATCAGAGAGGAAATAAATAAAATAGAGATTAAAAAAATAGAAAAGGTCAGAGAAACCAAGAGCTCATTTCTTGAAATGATAAAGAAAATCAATAAACCTTTAGCCAGGATCACCAAGATAGAAAGAGAGGTCCCAAATAAACAAGAAAAGAAATGATAGAGAAGAAATAACAAGTGGTACCACAGAGATACCAACCAAAAATCATAAGACAATACTATGAACAACTTATGAACAAATACTATGAACAAATTATAACAGAATACTATGAACAACTTATTAATATATTATACTATGAACTATGACAACAAATTGGACAACATAGAAGAAATGGACAAATTTTTGGAAACATACTGATTTAAGAAGAAATAGACAATTTGAACAAACTAATTACTAGAAGTAAAATTAAATTTGTAATTTAAATAAACAAAAAACTTCAAGCAAAGAAAAGTCCAACACTGGACAGCTTCACAGGAGAATTCTACCAAACATATAAAGCAGAACTAATACCTATCCTTCTCAAACTATTCCAAAAATTGAAGAGGAGGGAACACTTCCAAATTCATACTATGAGGCCACCATTACCCTGTTACAAAAGCCAGGTAAGGACACTGAAAAAACGAAAATTACAGACCAAACTTTGATGAATTTAAATGCAAAAATCCTCAACAATTTTAGGATTAGCATATTAGCAAACTGAATGCAACAATATCCTTTTGATAAAGATCATACACCATGATCAGGTTGGATCTATTACAGAGTCACAAGGATGGTTCAACATTCACAAATCAATCATTATAATATACCACATTAACAAAACAAAGGATAAAAATCACATGATCATCTCAATAGATGTAGAAAACCATTTGAAAAAATTCAACATCCATTTATGATAAGAATTATCATCAAGGTGGTTATAGAGGGAATATATTTTAACATAATAAAGGCCATTTACAACAAACCCACAGCCAACATCATACTAAATGGTAAAACAATGAAAATCTTCCTGCTGAATTCATGAAAAAGACAAGGATGCCCGCTCTCGCCACTTCTATTCAACATCGTATTGGAAGTCCGAGCCACAGCAATCAGAGAAGAAAAAAAAGGTTCAGGACACACGATTCATATACAGAAATCTCTTGTGTTTTTATTTACTAATAATGAAATCTCACAAAGAGAAAATTAAAAAGAAACCAATCTTGTTTAAAATTACATCAAGAGACTTCCGGGAAGAGTAAGACACGGAGATCACCTTCTTCCCCACAGATACACCAGAAATACATTTACGCGTGGAACAACTCCTACGGAGCACCTACTGAATGCTGGCAGAAGACCTCAGACCTCCCAAAAGGCAAGGAACCCCCCACGTACCTGGTTAGGGCAAAAGAAAAAAATAAACAGAGACAAAAGGATAGGGATGGGTCCTGCACCAGCGGGAGGGAGCTGTGAAGGAGGAAAAATGTCCACACACTAGGAAGCCCCTTCGCGGGCAGAGACTGTGGGTGGCAGAGTGGGGGAGCTTTGGAGCCGCGGAGCAGAGCACAGCAACAGGGGTGCGGAGGGCAAAGCGTAGAGATTCCAGCACAGAGGATCGGGCCCGACTGGCACTCACCAGCCGAGAGACTTGTCTGCTCGCCCGCCGGGGCAGGCAGGGCTGGGAGCTGAGGCGCCGGCTTCAGAGCGCCGGGAGAGGACTGGGGTTGGCGGCATGAAAACAGCCTGCAGGGCATTAGTGCACTGCAGCTAGCCGGGAGGGAGTCCGGGAAAAAGTCTGGACCTGTCGAAGAGGCAAGAGACTTTTTCTTCCCTCTCTGTTTCCTGGTGCGCGAGGAGAGGGGATTAAGAATGCTGCTTAAGGGAGCTCCAGAGACGGGCATGAGCCGCGGCTAAAAGTGCGGACCCCAGAGACAGACATGAGACGCTAAGGCCGCTGCTGCCGTCACCAAGAAGGCTGTGTGCGAACACAGGTCACTATCCACACCCCCCTTCCGGGGAGACTGTGCAGGCCGCCACTGCCAGGGTCCCAGGATACAGGGACAACTCCCCCAGGAGAACGCACGGCGTGCCTCAGGCTGGCAACGTCACGCTGTCCTCTGCCGCCACAGGCCCACCCCGCACTCCGTGACCCTCCTTCCCCTGGCCTGAGTGTGCCAGAGCCCCCGAATCAGTGGCTCCTTTAACCCCGTCCTGTCTGAGCAAAGAAGAGATGCCCTCCGGCGACCTACATGCACAGGCGGGGCCAAATCCAAAGCTGAGCCCCTGGGAGCTGTGAGAACAAAGAAGAGAAAGGGAAATCTCACCCAGCAGCCTCAGAAGCAGCAGATTAAAGCTCAACAATCAACTTGATGTACGCTGCATCTGTGGAACACATGAATAGACAACGAATCATCCCAAATTAAGGAGCCATGTGGATGAAAGCCTCTTGGTGCTGCAGCCAGGAGTTAGTGCTGTGCCTCTGAGGTGGGAGAGCCAACTTCAGGACACTGGTCCACAAGAGGCCTCCCAGCTCCACATAATATTAAACGATGGAAATCTCCCAGAGACCTCCATCTTAACACCAGCACCCAGCTTCACTCAATGACCAGCAAGCTACAGTGCTGGATATCCTATGCCAAACAACTAGCAAGACAGGAACACAACCCCACCCATTAGCAGAGAGGCTGCCCAAAATCATAATAAGTCTACAGACACCTCAAAACACACCACCAGACATGGACCTGCCCACCAGAAAGACAAGATCCAGCCTCATCCACCAGAACACAGCCACTAGTACCATCCACCAGGAAGCCTACACAACCCACTGAACCAAACTTAGCCACTGGGGACAGACACAAAAAACAACAGGAACTATGAACCTTCAGCCTGCAAAAAGGAGACCCCAAACACAGTAAGATAAGCAAAATGAAAAGACAGAAACACACAGGAGATGAAGGAGCAAGATAAAAACCTACCAGACCTAACAAATGAAGAGGAAATAGGCAGCCTACCTGAAAAAGAATTCAGAATAATGATAGTAAAGATGATCCAAAATCTTGGAAATAGAATAGACAAAATGCAAGAAACAGTTAACAAGGACCTAGAAGAACTAAAGATGAAACAAACAATGATGAACAACACAATAAATGAAATGAAAAATACTCTGGATGGGATCAAGGGCAGAATAACTGAGGCAGAAGAACAGATAAGTGACCTGGAAGATAAAATAGTGGAAATAACTACTGCAGAGCAGAATAAAGAAAAGAGAATGAAAAAAACTGAGGACAGTCTCAAAGACCTCTGGGACAACATTAAACACACCAACATTCGAATTATAGGGGTTCCAGAAGAAGAAGAGAAAAAGAAAGGGACTGAGAAAATATTTGAAGAGATTATAGTCGAAAACTTCCCTAATATGGGAAAGGAAATAGTTAATCCAGTCCAGGAAGCACAGAGAGTCCCATACAGGATAAATCCAAGGAGAAATACGCCAAGACACATATTAATCAAACTGTCAAAAATTAAATACAAAGAAAGCATATTAAAAGCAGCAAGGGAAAAACAACAAATAACACACAAGGGAATCCCCATAAGGTTAACAGCTGATCTTTCAGCAGAAACTCTGCAAGCCAGAAAGGAGTGTCAGGACATATTGAAAGTGTTGAAGGAGAAAAACCTGCAACCAACATTACTCTACCCAGCAAGGATCTCATTCAGATTTGACGGAGAAATTAAAACCTTTACAGACAAGCAAAAGCTGAGAGAGTTCAGCACCAACAAACCAGCATTACAACAAATGCTAAAGGAACTTCTCTAGGCAAGAAACACAAAAGAAGGAAAAGGCCTACAATAACGAACCCAAAAAAATTAAGAAAATGGGAATGGGAACACACATATCGATAATTACCTTAAATGTAAATGTACTAAATGCTCCCACCAAAAGACACAGATTAGCTGAATGGATACAAAAACAAAACGCATATATTTGCTGTCTACAAGAGACCCACTCCAGACCTAGAGACACATACAGACTGAAAGTAAGGGGATGGAAAAAGATATTCCATGCAAATGGAAACCAAAAGAAAGCTGGAGTAGCAATTCTCATATCAGACAAAATAGACTTTAAAATAAAGACTATTAGAAGAGACAAAGAAGGACACCACATAATGATCAAGGGATCGATCCAAGAAGAAGATATAACAATTGTAAATATTTATGCACCCAACATAGGAGCACCTCAATACATAAGGCAAATACTAACAGCCATAAAAGGGGAAATCGACAGTAACACATTCATAGTAGGGGACTTTAACACCCCACTTTCACCAATGGACAGATCATCCAAAATGAAAATAAATAAGGAAACACAAGCTTTAAATGATACATTAAACAAGATGGACTTAATTGATATTTATAGGACACTCCATCCAAAAACAACAGAATACACATTTTTCTCAAGTGCTCATGGAACATTCTCCAGGATAGATCATATCTTGGGTCACAAATCAAGCCTTGGTAAATTTAAGAAAATTGAAATTGTATCAAGTATCTTTTCCGACCACAACGCTATGAGACTAGATATCAATTACAGGAAAAGATCTGTAAAAAATACAAACACATGGAGGCTAAACAATACACTACTTAATAACGAAGTGATCACTGAAGAAATCAAAGAAGAAATCAAAAAATACCTAGAAACAAATGACAATGGAGACACGACGACTCAAAATCTATGGGATGCAGCAAAAGCAGTTCTAAGAGGGAAGTTTATAGCAATACAATCCTACCTTAGGAAACAGGAAACATCTCGAGTAAATAAACTAACCTTGCACCTCAAGCAATTAGAGAAAGAAGAACAAAAAAACCCCAAAGTTAGCAGAAGGAAAGAAATCATAAAGATCAGATCAGAAATAAATGAAAAAGAAATGAAGGAAATGATAGCAAAGATCAATAAAACTAAAAGCTAGTTCTTTGAAAGGATAAACAAAATTGATAAACCATTAGCCAGACTCATCAAGAAAAAAAGGGAGAAGACTCAAATCAATAGAATCAGATATGAAAAAGAAGAAGTAACAACTGACACTGCAGAAATACAAAAGATCATGAGAGATTACTACAAGCAACTCTATGCCAATAAAATGGACAACCTGGAAGAAATGGACAAATTCTTAGAAAGACACAACCTGCCAAGACTGAATCAGGAAGAAATAGAAAATATGAACAGACCAATCACAAGCACTGAAATTGAAACTATGATTAAAAATCTTCCAACAAACAAAAGCCCAGGACCAGATGGCTTCACAGGTCAATTCTATCAAACATTTAGAGAAAAGCTATCACCTATCCTTCTCAAACTCTTCCAAAATATAGCAGAGGGAGGAACACTCCCCAACTCATTCCACGAGGCCACCATCACCCTGATACCAAAACCAGACAAGAATGTCACAAAGAAAGAAAACTACAGGCCAATATCAATGATGAACATAGATGCAAATGTCCTCAACAAAATACTAGCAAACAGAATCCAACAGCACATTAAACGGATCATACACCATGATCAAGTGGGGTTTATTCCAGGAATGCAAGGATTCTTCAATATACGCAAATCTATCAACATGATACACCATATTAACAAACTGAAGGAGAAAAACCATATGATCATCTCAATAGATGCAGAGAAAGCTTTTGACAAAATTCAACACGCATTTATGATAAAAACCCTGCAGAAAGTAGGCATAGAGGGAACTTTCCTCAACATAATAAAGGCCATATATGACAAACCCACAGCCAACATCATCTCGATGGTGAAAAACTGAAAGCATTTCCACTAAGATCAGGAGCAAGACAAGGGTGCCCACTCTCACCACTCTTATTCAACATAGTTTTGGAAGTTTTAGCCACAGCAATCAGAGAAGAAAAGGAAATAAAAGGAATCCAAATCGGAAAAGAAGAAGTAAAGCTGTCACTCTTTGCAGATGACATGATACTATACATAGAGAATCCTAAAGATGCTACCAGAAAACTACTAGAGCTAATCAATGAATTTGGTAAAGTAGCAGGATACAAAATTAATGCACAGAAATCTCTGGCATTCCTATACACTAAGGATGAAAAATCTGAAAGTGAAATCAAGGAAACACTCCCATTTACCATTGCAGCAAAAAGAATAAAATATCTAGGAATAAACCTACCTAAAGAGACAAAAGACCTGTAGGCAGAAAACTATAAGACACGGATGAAAGAAATTAAAGATGATACAAATAGATGGAGAGATATACCATGTCCTTGGATTGGAAGAATCAACATTGTGAAAATGACTCTACTACACAAAGCAATCTACAGATTCAATGCAATCCCTATCAAACTACCACTGGTATTTTTCACAGAACTAGAACAAAAAATTTCGCAATTTGTATGGAAAGACAAAAGCCCCCGAAGAGCCAAAGCAATCTTGGGAACGAAAAACGGAGCTGGAGGACTCAGGCTTCCTGACTTCAGACTATACTACAAAGCTACAGTAATCAAGACAGTATGGTACTGGCACAAAAACAGAAAGACAGGTCAATGGAACAGGACAGAAAGCCCAGAGATAAACCCACGCACATACGGTCACCTTATCTTTGATAAAGGAGGCAGGAATGTACAGTGGAGAAAGGACAGCCTCTTCAATAAGTAGTGCTGGGAAAACTGGACAGGTACATGTAAAAGTGTGAGATTAGATCACTCCCTAACACCATACACAAAAATAAGCTCAAAATGGATTAAAGACCTAAGTGTTAGGCCAGAAACTATCAAACTCTTAGAGGAAAACATAGGCAGGACACTCTATGACATAAATCACAGCAAGGTCCTTTTTGACCCATCTCCTAGAGAAATGGAAATAAAAACAAAAATAAACAAATGGGACCTAATGAAACTTAAAAGCTTTTGCGCAGCAAAGGAAACCATAAACAAGACCAAAAGACAACCCTCAGAATGGGAGAAAATATTTGCAAATGAAGCAAGTGACAAAGGATTAATCTCCAAAATTTATAGGCAGCTCATGCAGCTTAATAACAAAAAAACAAACAACCCAATCCAAAAATGAGCAGAAGACCTAAATAGACATTTCTCCAAAGAAGATATACAGACTGCCAACAAACACATGAAAGAATGCTCAACATCACTAATCATTAGAGAATTGCAAATCAAAACTACAATGAGATATCATCTCACACCAGTCAGAATGGCCATCATCAAAAAATCTAGAAATAATAAATGTTGGAGAGGGTGTGGAGAAAAGGGAACCCTCTTACTCTGTTGGTGGGAATGTAAATTGATACAGCCACTCTGGAGAACAGTATGGAGGTTCCTTAAAAAACTACAAATAAAACTACCATATGACCCAGCAATCCCACTACTGGGCATATACCCTGAGAAAACCATAATTCAAAAAGAGTCATGTACCAAAATGTTCATTGCAGCTCTATTTACAATAGCCCAGAGATGGAAACAACCTAAGTGTCCATCGACAGATGAATGGATAAAGAAGATATGGCACATATACACAATGGAATATTACTCAGCCATAAAAATAAATGAAATTGAGCTATTTGTAATGAGGTGGATAGACCTAGAGTCTGTCATACAGAGTGAAGTAAGTCAGAAAGAGAGAGACAAATACCGTATGCTAACACATATATATGGAATTTAAGAAAAAAAATGTCATGAAAAACCTAGGGGTGAAACAGGAATAAAGACACAGACTTACTAGAGAATGGACTTGAGGCTATGGGGAGGGGGAAGTGTAAACTGTGACAAAGCGAGAGAGAGGCATGGACATATATACACTACCAAACGTAAGGTAGATAGCTAGTGGGAAGCAGCCGCATAGCACAGGGAGATCAGCTCGGGGCTTTGTGACCGCCTGGCGGGGTGGGATAGGGAGGGTGGGAGGGAGGGAGACGCAAGCGGGAAGAGATATGGGAACGTATGTATATATATAACTGATTCATTTTGTTTTGAAGCTGAAACTAACATACCATTGTAAAGAAATTATACTCCAATAAAGAGGTTAAAATGAAAAAATAAATAAATAAAAATTTTTTTAAAAGATTAAAAAAAATAAATAAAAAAAATAAAATTACATCAAAAGGAATACAATACTAGGAATAAACCTTACTAAAGAGGTGAAAAGCCTACACCCTAAAAATTATAAAACATTAATGAAGAAAATTAAAGAAGATCCAAAGAAATGGAAAGATACTCCATGCTTTGGATTGGAAGGATTCATGTTTTTTAAAATGGCCACATTATCCAAAGCAATCTACATATTTAATTCAGTCCCTATCAAATACCCATGACACTTTTCACAAAACTAGAACAAATAATCCTAAAATTCAGATGGAATGACAATAGATTTCAAATTGCCAAATCAATCTTGAGAAAACAGAACAAAGCTAGAGGTATAGCCCTCTAAGACTTCAGGTTATGCTACAAAGCTACAGTAATCAAAACAGCATGGTTTGGCACAAAAACAGATACATAGATCAATGGAATAGAATAGAGAGCCCAGAAATAAACCCATGCACCTATGGTCAATTTATCTATGACAAAGAAGGCAAGAATATACAATGGAGTGGAGTGGTGCTCAGAAAGCTGCACAACAACATGTACAACAATGAGATTAGAACATTCCCTCACACCATATACAAAAATAAACTCAAAATAGTTTAAAGACCTAACTATAAGACATAACACCATAAAACTCCCAGAAGACAACATAGGCAGAACATGCTTTGATATAAATCATAGCAATATTTTTTGGATCAGTTTCCTAAGGCAAAATAAATAAAAACAGAAATAAACAAATGGAAACTAATGAAACTTCAAAGCACAGGAAAGGAAACCATTGATAAAATGAAAAGATGACCTATGGAATGAGAGAAAATATTTTCAAATGATGTGACTGACAAGAGGTCAATATCCAAAATATACAAATAGCTCATAAAAATCAATATCAAAAAACCCCAATTTAATCAAAAAATGGGCAGAAGAAGTGAATAAACAGTTTTACAAGGAAGACATACAGATGGATAACAGGCACATGAAAAGATACTCAACATCACTAATTATTAGAGAAATGCAAATCAAGTCAACATGAGATATCACCTCATACCTTTCAGAATGGCTATCATCAAAAAGTCTACAAATAACTACTTTTAGAGAGGATGTGGAGAAAAGGGAAGACTTGTACATTGTAGGTGGGAATGTAAATTGGTGCAGCCACTATGAAAAACAGTATGGAGTTTCCTCAAAAAACCAAAAATCTAACTATGATATGATCCAGCAATTCCACTCTTGGATATATATCCAGAGAAAAATGAAAACAGTAACTCAAAAAAATACATGCTCCCCAGTGTTCATAGCAGCACTATCTAAATACAGTAGCCAAGATATGGAAGCAACACAAGTACCCTCTCAACGAAGGACTGGCATAAGAAGATGTGATTTTATATATATATATATGTATATATATATATATATATATATATATAACCATATACATATAAAGGAATATTACTCAGCCAGAAGAAAAGAATGAAATTTTGTCATTTTCAGCAACATGGATGGACCTAGAGAATATTAGGCTAAGTGAAATGTCAGACAGAGGAAGACAAATACTGTATGATGTCACTTATATATGGAATCTAAAAATATAATACAAATGAGTGTATATGTAAACATAAATAGACTCACAGGTATATAAAAAAAACTTGTTAACAAAGGGTAAAGCAAAGAAGGTGAGGCAAATTAGGGGTATAGCCTTAAAAAATATGAGCTACTACGTAAAATATATATAAGCAACAAGGATATACTGCATAGTACAGGGAATTAAAAATATCTTGTAATAACCTATGGTGTAGTATAATCTGTAAAAATACTGAATCCCTATGCTGAACACCTGAACTAATATAACATTATATATCAACTATACTTCAATAAAAAGAATGTCTAAAACCCAATACAATAGATAGTATTTTTAAATGGTAGATTTAAAGAAGAGACTTAGCATTTCAAACTTCATTATTGAAAAAGACATTTAAACAGACATGCTGCTATAGTGATAATTTATGTAAAAAGTCAAGTACAACAATGGCATATATCTGCGTGTGTATATATATATATATACACACACACACACATACATACATCTGTGTATATATGCTAAACCATATAAAAATAAAAATAAGCAAACTAATAATACGTGTGTGTATATGTATATATATATAGAGAGAGAGAGAGAGAGACAGAGACAGAGAGAGAGAGACAGAGACAGAGAGAGACAGAGAGACAGAGAGACAGAGAGAGATATTCAGCATATGGTTTCTATTGGTGTCATTTCTGGTCTCTTTTGATTTATTTTCTCCTGATTTGGGGTCACATTTTTATCCTTTGCTTGCCTGGTAATTTTTGGATGCAATGCCAGACACATTGAATTTTACCTTGTTGAGCACTAGATATTTTTACATATCTAAAAATATTCTTGTTGTTTTCAATCCAATTGTTTTAGTTGCATGTAGTTTCAACCTTACATAATCTAGAGTAAGTCTATAGTTTTGGACTAATTTTATTTCACCAATGAAACAACAGCTTTCTGATTATTCTACTCAATACCCCATGATTTACAACATTTTTCCACCTTAGCTAGTGGAACACAAATTATTAATTGCTCTGTAGAAAAATTTTTCTTTGAACCTGTTTCAGGTGGTTCTTTTCCTGACCTCAGGTATTTTACTCAAACCCATGTGTTGATCAGTACTAAATTGCATTCAGATCTCTGAAGCTCTCTTTCTGTACAACTTACTTCTCACCTGTACTATTCCCTAAAACCTCCATTTGTCTTGGTCTCTACAGACTCTCAGTTCCTTCTTCTCAACTCAGGGTGACAGGCAGGTCTGCCTGGGTTCCACTATTGCCATTGCCAGTAGTCTCTTCAGGCATTTAGTGGGGACACTTTTAGGGCTCACTTCATTTCCCCTTTCTCACATTCACTGTTTTGCACTGCCTCATTTCAAATGTCTGAAACTATTGACATACACATTTTTTTTTCCAGTTCTGTGTTGTTTCCTTGTAACTCTGTCTTGGGGTGAAGAGGAAGTCCTCGAAATAAGTAGTTTTTACATCATCCAGAAAACTGTTTCACAAACATAATACTTCCATATACTTTCAATACTTGTATTTGCATTTCTGTTTAGGGTTGCATTGGTGTCAAGTAGAATTGACCAGGAGCAGCTCTGAGCACCCTGCACCAGATCAAACACAAGCAGGATTTCCTTCCCCTCCCCCTCCCCCTTCCCTTCTCCTTCCCTCCCCCTCTTTCTCTCCCTCTCCTTCTCCCTCCATACATCTACTCCCTGAATGCCTGCTGCATGGCCAACACAAGCTGGGAAGCGCTTTGGGATGTGTCCTGGCTCTACAGTCTCAGCTTGGTTCACTGTAGATTGATGAACCCAGGCTGCCAGAAGCAGTTTACCAAGGGCGTCTGCTTCTATGTTACTCCCTGAACCTGGGACCTTGGATCCAGCATGAAGAAGGAATTTCGGACATGCCACTATACTGGGAGTGGTGGTGGGCTGATGCTGCACATCCTACATTTGCAAATCTGACAGGATTGGTGGTTGGGACTGGAGTCAGGAAGAATCGTTGCCCTGCAAGGACCCTCTGCTACCCTTTCTCACATTACTTCCCCACCCTCACAGACTTGTGTGAGAAGATTTGGAGCAACTCCTTCAAGGTGAGGCCTGAGCATGGGAACAGTAGAAGTGTCTCCAGAAGTGGTTTGAACTTGCTCAGGGAAACCCCAAAAGGCCTTGGCCTGCCACTTTGCTGTTCCTGCCTCATTCTTGGAATTCTCCTACCCTCTCATGGTCTTCTCTCTGTTCCTGTCATTTTTCTCCTGAGAGCCTCTTCTTCTTCCACTTAATCCTGCACTCTCACTAGCTATGGGCCAGCCTGAGCCATGGCAGCTTCCTTCCTCAGGCCCTTCCTTAAAAGGCACAGGCTGGGGGTTTGGTGGGACATTAAGGTTACAAGAGCTGATACCGGAGTCTTGCACATTGAATTCTAGACCCCCTCCACTGCTCTGCTCTGCTTTTCCCTCTCTGGGAGCAGCCCAGGCTGGAGATGCCAAGGTGACCCACCTCCTCCTGCTTTTAGGGATGGTGGTGCAATGATATAGGGTGCTAGGCCCTTTCTCATCCAGTATACACCCACCTCTTTCCATGGCTGAGCTAATGGTGACAGCCCTGGCTTTTAGTCCCATGATGGTGCCTCCAATAAAATGGCAGTTGACCTTAAAAATAAGTAAATAAATTAATTACTTTAAAAAATGGAGGGGACTTCCCTGGTGGCTCAGTGGTTAAGAAAACACCTGCCACTGCAGGGGACACGGGTTCAAGCCCTGGTCCTGGGAAGATTCCACATGCTGTGGAGCAACTAATCCCATCTGCCACAACTACTGAGCCTGCATCCTAGATCCTGTGAACCACAACTGCTGAGCCTGCATGCCACAACTAATGAAGCCCACATGCCTAGAGCCCGTGCTCAACAACAAGAGAAGCCACCACAATGAGAAGCCTGCACACTGCAACAAAGAGTAGCCCCCCCCAGGCTGCAACTAGAGAAAAGCCTGCATGCAGCAATGAAGACCTAATGCAGACAAAAATCAATCAATCAATCAATAAAAAGAGTCATCTGGAACAGTATCAGGTATTAAAAAAGAAATGGCAAATAAATAAGTAAAGATTTATTCTGGTCAAGGAGGACCAAAAACAATCGCATTGTTTTTTCCAAAAGAAAGTTTCATGATACTGGTATCTCTTACTTAAAGTATTGGGGAAGTCTTGAACCATCATAAGGCATAGCTTTAGTCACGATAAACTCAAAAGAAGCTGTGTCCCGACTGTCAATTATATCAGATTTATTTTTCATGCAGTAATTTAATGTTCTCAAACTAGACCTTTTTCACTGAATTAATATTGCTAATTTTAACATTTATTTTTTGACGTATAAAATTATTAAATTTTCTTTGATTGAAAGTAATAAAAAATTTTAATAACAATAACTTTATACCTAAATTCATGTTTGGACAAGACCACTAGCAGACCGCTAGCATTTCTGGCCACTGATCTTTAAAGTATTAGATTTCATAAAGGGTAAAATAATCGTTAGTTCTTTTTGGTGAGTGTCCACAACCTCTCCCAGCTTTGTTGATATGTGTGGAGTCCTATCAACTTAAAAACATGTTCAATCCCTCGAAAATTATTTTATTTTCTTTCAATACTAACTATCAGTCAGGACTAGTCTTGGAATAGAGCTCCCAATAATGCACATATTAAGTTTAGCAAATATTTTTCAATATGATGGTAAGCCTCCAGTATTTTAACTGTGGTATGATTCAGAATTTCAAATTTTGTTCCTAAAGCTCCTGCTTGGCTTGTTCGAGCTAGTGCTGATTAAACTATCACATATATTTTTGTCATTGGGGGTTAAGGTGATGTGTGCAAAGCCAAAAAAAACAAAAAAACAAAAATTGCAGCCAGAATTGAGGATTGCCCTGTGAAATTTTCTGTTGGGTAGTAAGTTCCAACATAATCTGTTTGTCCTTGTGCATAGGTCTTTGACGTCAAGGAATTCTTCTTAATCTATATTTAGACTTTATTTTTTTCCTGATGATACTAAGTACAATCCTTTAACACAACAGAGATTTAGTGAATGTAAAAGGAACATTTCACCATTTGGCCTCTCTTTGGATTGCTTGAACACCATTGTGTTGCCTTATTTCATTTACCAAAGTGTCTGGTACAAAGGATCTGCCCAAGGCATCTGCTTTAAAATCCCAACCCCCTTCTGTGCTAGCTACTAAGTCTTAATACTTCCTCTAAATTTCCAGAAGAACTTCTGTAACTAAATACCTGATATTTGTGGTGTCCAGTCATCTAGGATCCATTTGCTTGGTTGCATCTCAAAACTATCGTATTTAGTCCAAGAGTCTGTAAATATTTTAACATTTTTCTGAGGATATATCTAATTCCTCTTACACTGCTCAATACTGAACATTCATCTGTATTTATGGCATACATTTACTCCCACCTTCCTTCACCTAGATATGACCAACTTCAGGGCTTATTTTTACTGATTCCCAAACAATAACATGACCTTCAATCCAGGGACTGTCACCAGTAAATCAGAAAGCCTGTTTTTTCCTTGGTTGCAAGTGAAATTGTAGTTCAAACCATGTGACATTATAAACTGTGAGGTCCTGGGGTCTCCGACATTGCCTCTAAAGGTATCAAAGTAAGCTTTTCATAAAGAAAATGGACTCCCTCTAACATTTCCTGTCACATGATCTTGAAGTTTGAACTGCTTCTACTTCATTCAAATATTTCTCTGATGTTTAACATAACATGATAGGTTTCTCTGTTCACTGGGCATGCTGATGTCATTTTATGTTGAAAGATATCTCTTTTTATGCCCAGTGACAAGCTACCAATACGCTACAGTAAACATATTTCAAATCCAAAATCCAAGCAATCTTCAATGAGGTGTAATTTTTAATTCCTACCAAAGGCTCCATTCTTTATTCTTTTAATTTCAGCAACTCTTAAAATTATTTGAGTGTTGGCATCACAATGTTCTTCAAGCAATGTTTGAGCCACAGCCTTTTAATATCTTTAAATACTTATTTATTTTTAGGCCTCATTCAAATACAAGTCTCAGGACCTTGTGGATAGAGTCCACCATTCTTCCTAAATGAGAGATGTGATTCAGTAGAACCCAAATTTTCCTATTAGTTTCTCTACTACCTATTTTATTGTGGGGGTCAGTAAAAAATAGGACTCTATTTCTCATTTTTGGAGAGATACTTCAGCCCATGATAATCGTCCCCAACATTTCACAGACTCTGCTCAATTTTGAATTTTATCTGGTTAAATCATTCAGTCTTTATTTGTTATATTGCTGACTACTGTCCTATTTTCCTGTCTCTCTAAGGAAGCAATTATCACTATACTTTCAACTTAATGCATCAATGGATTCTAATGATTTTTACAGTCGAAATGCTGTTGTATTCCTTTATGATAGTATACCAGTGAATTAAATATTCCATTTAGAGAAACATGAGAAAGTACTGAAGTCCACTCCACATAAATGTGGATAATGTTTGGCTGTATTATAAAAAAGAATGGGTAAGAGTGGGCTAGTTAAATTTATTTTGACATATCAATAACCTTTGTCTTGTTGCATTTCTTTATCATATCTCTTCCAGAAAAATCTCTTAGTGAAATTGCCTTGTTTGCTGCCCAATAGCCTTACTGTCAATCTCTATGAACCTACTGCCAGAAGGAGTTTTTAAAAAGTTAGTTATGGAAAATCAATACCCTTACTTGGATCCATTTCTTAATCAGAGGAATAATATCTTATTATATTCCCAGAAATCTGTATTTGTTAATATTTATTATAGAAGATGGTCAGAGAAATTTCAAAGGTTTTCAAATGTCCAATTTTTTTTTTTTTTTTTTTTTGCGGTACGGGGGCCTCTCACTGTTGTGGCCTCTCCCGTTGCGGAGCACAGGCTCTGGACGCACAGGCTCAGCCACTCTGCAGCATGTGGAATCTTCCCAGACTGGGACACAAACCCATGTCCCCTGCATCAGTAGGCAGACACTCAACCACTGCGCCACCAGGGAAGCCCCTCAAATGTCCAATTTTAATCAGGTAAAGGGTATATTCGGCTCACCTCCAATTTTAAAAATAGTAGGTTCAAATCTCTCCATTTGCACATAATACCATCTCAATTATACTTTAATGTAATGGTAACAAAACACAAAACTAATTATCCTTTCATAATTTTCAGTCTTTTACCAGAGCATATCTGTACCCTCCACATTTTACCTGTGGGTCTTTTAGAGTGTTCTCTCTACCTCTAATGGGCATTGCACATTTACTGCCTATATCTGGTCACCTCTAAAAGTTTCTCATATTTCTTGTAAATTTTCTCCCATATAATTGCCTGAGACCTTGGCTCCACCTGTCAGGGATTGTGCTAGAAGATCCCTGTCTTTCAGTTAATCATTTTCAAATTATTTCCTCTCTAATCAAGGGGGGGAGTATTTACCTTATAAGTAAATATCATTTCTACTTAAGTAGCAACAACAGCAGAAGTATCAGAAGGTTTTCCAGTAACTGGAAGAACCAGTACTATTTACTCTTTTTTGCTTTAGTTTCTATCTTTATTCTGCCCTTACCATTTTTGTTTTTGTTTTTTATTTACCAGTGCTGTCACATAACTAGGAAATAGTCTAATTACATTTGCCTCATTTGGTGCTCCTTGTTTCACACTTTAAACAATTCCCAGGTCTATGTCATTCAAATTTTACTTATAAGTCCCAAATGATCTGCCAAATTTGCCCACATAAGCTATGCAGGGATGCATAGACATATATTCTGGAATCAAAGTATCATGTTATTTTTTTCTATCCTTTTTCTTTTTGACAAAAAGTGCATTAGTAATTTTGATTGATTCATGGATCTGAAAATAAAATCCTATTCCTGTAACCAATCTATAGCATTAAAAATTGTTAAACTGTAAAAATAAATGAACGAATGAACTGAACAAATCAAAGAAAGTAAGAAGGAAGGAGAGAGGAAAAGAAGGAAAGGGGAAAGGAAAGAAAGGAAAGGAAAAGAAAAGAGAAAAGAAAAGAGGGAGAGAGGAAAGTAAGGAAAGAGGGTGGGAGAGAGGAAGGGAGGGAGGGAAGAAGAGAGAGAAGAAAAAAATTCCCAAGTTTTACACAGCATTGAGCTTTCTTATTGATTATTGGAGGGTACAATCCCATCAGTTCTGGTAGAGGATGATAAGATGCAGCTCCCTAAGCTTCCCATTTGCTGCACTGGAATGCTTTTTGGGTTCAGAGTCTGAGACCTAAATTTGTGAGAAAGGAAAGTCACTTAGGAAAGGATCCTTTTATTTATTTATTTTTGGTACCTCACTAGTCAGTAGTCACATTTATTTGCTGTTTACTCCCCATCCTATTACCCTTTCATTTTCCCTTCATATTAAATTGTTCTAATGCATTTGATGAAAGTTCTTCTATTTGTGTATGTTGTTTATTTTTATTTTCACTGAAGTGTAGATGATTTACAATATTATGTTAGTTTCAGGTGTATAGCATAGTGATTCAGTATTTTTACAGATTTACACTCCATTAAAATTTATTATGAGATAATTGCTATAATTCTCTAGGCTATATAGTATAACCTTGATACTTATCTATTTTATACATACTAGTTTGTATCTCTTAATCTCATACCCCTAATTTGCCCTCCCCTTTCCCTTTGATAAACACTAGTTTATTTTCTATATCTGTGAATCTGTTTATGTGTATTTTTAGTTTAGTTGCATTGTGCAATAGACTTCATAACTTAAATTTATTTTTTAATCAAATAATTTTCAAAAATTATCTGTATTGTTTATAAATACTAACAGTGTTCAACAGTATGCTTCATTAAATTGTCCTTCTTCATTGCCCTAGGGATGATCAACTAGATTTTTCCCTCATGCCTCATTACCACAATCTATATTAGTATATATACTCTGTGTATATGTGTAAGAATTTCTGTGGGTATGTACCAAAAAATAAGATTCCTGCATCATAGTGTTCACATTCTTAATCTGACCAAATAATGCCAGAATACTTTCCTTAATGGCTGCATCAGCCTTTTTCATTGCCAGTATTGCATGAAGTTTCCATATTCCATATTCCTGACAACACATGGCATTCATTATCTAACCTTTTATTTTGACAATCTAAAAAATATAAAGTATAGAGCAACATTGTTTTAAAATAGCAGTAATTAATGAATATGTTTCAACATATATTTTTGTTTTACCTTTATTCTTTTATGAATTACATTTTTTAACCTATTATTCTCCTTTGGTTCTTTCATTTCCTTATTGGTTTTTAGGTGTTTTTATATTATCTAGGTATTCACCTTTGTTTGCTTTAGATATTGCAAATATCTTTCTAAAAATGTCATGTCAGTTAACTTGATCTTGCTATCATTGAATGGAAATCCTTAATTTAATCATATATCATTTTATTCTTCATGGTTTGTGTCTTTGGTGAGTTAAGAAACCACATTTTAAGAGTTTAACTTGGATATTTGTGAAATATTTATCATATAAATATTAAAATGATGTTATGGGGCTCTTTATTTCCAGCTGGAATTAGGATTGAGATTGCATTGAATTTATAAGTTCATTTTAGAAAAATTAATATTTTTTTATTAAACCAACAGAATAGCAAGTATTTTCAATCTCCATTACTTTCTATATAACCCTTAATAAGGTTATAACACTTATTTCTCCTTTTAGTTCTTTTGTATTCTTTTTTAAGTTAATTCCTAGGTAATTTAGTTTTTGTTGACAGCATGTCATTTATATTTTTTAGTTGGATATTACTGGTTTTGACAATATAATTGTCCTCTGTAAATTGATTTGCTGTCAATCATTTTAATGGTCTTGTTTGCTTATCTCGTCAGTTTTCTTTGTCAAAAATGGGTGGCAAAGAACCCCAAGCCTAGAAGCACCAGGCACTACACCATCCCTGTTTCCTGACTCTCAACTGGCAATGTCGCTGGGTAAAGTTTCACCATAAATCACTTAGAAAAAATTTAGAACTGGAAGAATTAGACTGTAATTCATCAGCTCTGAGGCAGAAGTTGGTTCATCAGCTCTGAGGCAGAAGTTGGTTCTTTCCACAGCGGTCCTTTATTCAGCCCTGACATTTTCATGTCAACACTAAAATGGGTGGGTATAAGAGAAAGATGTAAAAACAAAACTTAAAGGTTATTTCCCAAACTAAACCCTCACTGCTGATCAGGCGGTGTCCTATCACCAGCTCCCGGGCACTCCAAGCAGGTACTGCATAGTCCTCGATCTACCTTTTAATGTTTCATTGTTTATATTTATTATTCAGATCCATGTTTCTTTCTCACATCTGTAGTTTACTTAGGGCTACTATTGAAGGAAGTTTATGCTAATTCACCATTTTATGATGATCAGGAAGGCCTTATGTTTGAGCTTTCAACTTATTCTGCGTACATGTGAGAAGATTTTAAAATTCCTAAAGCTAAAAGTCCATTGCTTATATAATCACAAAATGGTTTAGTTTATTAAATAATCAATTAAAAGCAGGCAAATTTATTTTTAGGTATTTGAAAGTTTAAATATCAGAAAAAAGGTAATGAATGACAAGGATAATACCTACTTATTATATTGCGTGTATGCTAACTTATAAAAATAACTCAGTATAGATACACTTCTATAAAACAATTGGCCTGCTCTCTTCACAAATGTCAACGTCACATAAAAATAAGAGCTGAAGCATTTGTCTAGATTTCAAAAGACTAAAGTCCATGAAAACTAAAAGCAATTCATGTTTATTTCTTGGATCCCAGATTTTTAAAATAGCTATAAAGAACATTTTATGAACAAATGAGGAAATTTTAATATTGATTTTCTTTTAGCAAATAATTAATATTGAATGATTAATATTGTGTTAACCAAGATGATCTTAACATATCCCTCAGTCTAAGGTTTAAATAGGATTCTCCCTGCCTCTAGGCCCCTGCCCTCTCTCTTACTCCAAGTTTTTAGAGAATCCAGCTGGTCTAACCAAAAAAGTCCCTCCGCTCCTTTTTTTATAGGATATACTTCAAAAAACTTGTCATTGCAAATTCTTTCTCTGCTTCTTTGAGATGTAAATCTTTTTAAAGCCTCTTATCAGTATTACAAACTAGAACTGACTCTCTCATGCACCTTTGTGTCATCTCTTTGAAATATCATCATGGAAGATAGAGCTCCTATCTCTCAGTCTCTGTGGGAAGGTAGGAGCCAAATTTTGGTGGGTGTCTTACTTCAAGTTGTAAAACTGTGTCCTATCATGAAGATAAGATAAAGTTTCCTTTTTTTGGTAAGGTCAATTAGCAATCAGAGAAGGCCTACCCCAGGTCTTAATAACTCTGCAGTTCATTATTTCAGTAGAGTTGAATTCAGGATATGTTCTGGTCTCTCTACAGTATTGCAACAGCCTTGAATAAAGTTTTTCTTACCATATTTACTTTTGACTGGTGCAGTTTTTGCTTTGGTAGTATTAATGATAAATTTTCTGAGTTTGGTAATTATATTATGATTATAATATATAGGACAATATCCTATTTTTTTTTACATCTTTATTGGAATATAATTGCTTTACAATGGTGTGTTAGTTTCTGCTTTATAACAAAGTGAATCAGTTATACATATACATATGTTCCCATATCTCCTCCCTCTTGAATCTCCCTCCCTCCCACCCTCCCTATCCCACCCCTGCAGGCAGTCACAAAGCACCAAGCTGATCTCCCTGTGCTATGCGGCTGCTTCCCACTAGCTATCTACCTTACCTTCGGTAGTGTGTATATGTCCATGCCTCTCTCTCGCTTTGTCACAGCTTACCCTTCCCCCACCCCATATCCTCAAGTCCATTCTCTGGTAGGTCTGTGTCTTTATTCCTGTCTTACCCCTAGGTTCTTCATGACATTTTTTTTCTTAAATTCCATATATATGTGTTAGCATACGGTATTTGTCTTTCTCTTTCTGACTTACTTCACTCTGTATGACAGACTCTAGGTCTATCCACCTCATTACAAATAGCTCAATTTCATTTCTTTTTATGGCTGAGTAATATTCCATTAAGGGATATTTAGGTGGTTAGGGACAAAGCATCAAATAATATGCAACTATCCAATGGTTTGGCAAAATGACAACATGTGTGTGTTTGTGTGTGTGTGTGCATGTGTATGTAAGAGATCAAGAACAAGAGACAGGGAGAGGGAGGGAAAAGAGAGAGATAGAGAGATAGTGGGAGGGGAGCCACGGCTAGTTACTGATCAGAAGGTGAAGTATAAATAGAGTAGACATGGGTTTTATGAGATTGTGTTTACAACCTATTACCACATCTGCTGTAATGATTCTTGGTTTTGTTAGGAGTTGGCTTTTTGCATTTTTTCTGCTAGCAAAAATAAACTGATCAAAAATATTTCTATAGGGCTTCCCTGGTGGCACAGTGGTTGAGAGTCTGCCTGCTGATGCAGGGGACGCAGGTTCGTGCCCCGGTCCGGGAAGATCCCACATGCCGCGGAGCGGCTGGGCCCGTGAGCCATGGCTGCTGAGCCTGCGTGTCCAGAGCCTGTGCTCCGCAATGGGAGAGGTCTCGACAGTGAGAGGCCCGCGTACCGCAAAAAAAATAAATAAATAAAAATATATATATATATATTTCTATAGAACCATTATAATATGATTATGTGACCCTTAATTTATACCTTGAGGTGATTAACATTTGAAATACATTAGTAGAATCAACACAGCAGATTTGCTTTTCTGGTAACATCAAATATCATTATTGAAATCTGTATCAGAGTATATGTAATTAACATGAGAGACATTAGAAGTAAATTTTAATTGGTGAAATTAATGATGTTCAGGAAAAGTGGTTAGGATTCACTGTTCTTGTTTTCATGAGTCTCATAGTTTTATGGGACTCACTCATTATACGAATGAGCTATAAGAAAACTGGAAAGCAGGATATCTAATACCATTTGAACAGGGCTCAGATCTAAATCTCATTACTCATGGATTTTCTTCTAGTTCACAGAGGACACTGTCTCCTGACTTGATTTGTGTTTCCAAATAAAGTGTGGGCCTTTCACCAAACCTTTCAAAAATCAGGCCTAATGCTTTGTTGCCAAGATTTAGAATAAGACTTGCTTTTATTCTCACATACTACAAGTAAGGAAATCCTTCTGTATAGTCTACCACTAAATTTACCAAAAGAACTTGACAATTGTGAACCACCATGAGATTGACTTTGGTTAGTTTGCAACAGTAATTCATAGGACTACTGGGAGGATTGAAAGATAAATATATGTTGCTCATAATATTACCTACTACATATTAAACATTCAATAAACTTCAAATATGATTATTCATATTAATGTTAAAGATATCTGCTACTTAATACAAAAACCTTGATATTTATGAAAAAAATCGTATCAGTCCTGTCATCAAAACAAAAAATTCAGTAATGCAAATCATTATCAGTTAGAATTACTGCAGAAAACAGAATTCTTCCAGATGGTCCAAATGAAAGGACCACTTACAGATTTAGGCAGGGTTAGGAAAAGACTACTGGGATGATAAAATATCTGGAGAAAAACACCCTTGGGATGTTATTCTAGCACCCAAATCTGTAGTATAATGTGAGAAAATAGCATTACAAGAATGTGTTAAGAAGTGGACTTGGAAGAGCTATAGTCCTGGAGGGAAATAATTATCTTCTGAGATATTGTGCAAAAACTGGGAGAGAATAGGGAAGAAATGGCTGCCCTCCCTCTCCTGTGTCCTCTGCTCTCCCATTAGTAACTTTCATAGCTTTCATAGTACAACAGGAAGCCCTCTTATGACATAGCTCACAGAGCTCATTCTTCAAGACGTCCCAGCAAGGCAAGGAGAGATGGATAATATGTATCTAAAACAGCCCACATACTTTTATTGTCATATGCAAATTAAAATAAATGGTGTTAAAAATTTTAAACAAATGATAAACTGTATAAACTATTCTCCATTTTGTGTGTGTGTGTGTGTTTAATACTAACACACATAATATAAAATGGGTATGACTGACAATATTTTGTGACTCTTGGTTAGTTGAAGCCTCAACCCAAACTCTTATGTACCTTGCATAACTGTAAATAATGTTTTCATTCTCCAAGGCTCTAAATTTCTATGACTATAGAAACATCTTCACTGATGTTAACTTTTTTTTTTTTTGCTTTAGTGTCTCATTTTATAATGTCTGGTATTTTTCTATCTAAAACAAATGAATTCTCATTTGATAAAAATAAATGCTTCATTTGTCACTACATTAACATAAGTTGACAAAAGTTCTTTATGGCTATTTTCTGTTACTGTTCCTGCATCAGGCATTTTTTCTTCTTTCACCCCAGTGTGATAGCAATCAATATGCTCTGGGAATATAGTATGTTTTATAGTTTTATTTTTCTAAAATTTAACCCGTGGAAGTTAATATTTTACATAGTTTTGTATTGGTTACAGGGAAATAAGAAGTAGTACATTTAGGGAAGTTACATTAGCCACAGATAGATAGAGCATCCCACCAAATGTACAACTATCCTGTGCTGAATCCTGCTAACTATATTTTTAGAGTGTGTTTTAAACATTATAGTGTAATGCACCAGTTTGAGTATAATTGAATGTTAGAAAAGGCAAGAAGGAAAAAACCTTTCAACATTAAAATGCTGTAAATACAGATTTTCACTGGAGAGAAGAAAATAAAAATGTAGACATTTAACAGATTGGTTTCTATCCCTGAAAATGATGATCCTGGGTATAAGATAGTTGATAAAGAAGCATATTATAAATGTCCATGTGATATAAATAGGAACACTTTGATTATTTAGACTTGTTGACATATTTGTTAATCCTCCAGATTTGTTCTTCTTTTCAAAAATGGATTGGCTATTCTAGGACCTTTGCTTTTACATATGAATTTTTGAATCAGCTTTTCAATTTCTTCAAAAATTTCTACTGGAATTTTGATGGAAATGTGTGGACTATAAAGATAAATTTGAGAAGAACTGACATCTTAACAATATCATGTCTTCTGAACTAGGAACAATATATATCTGTACAATTTTTTAGGTCTTTAGTTTTTTAGTAATGTTCAGATATTTTACAATATGAAAACTGACATAATTAGTTTAATCTATCAAATTGCTATTGTTTTCTATTTGTCTCATCTGCTGTTTGTTCCCCCTTTTCCTCTTTCTCTGCTTTTTTGGGATTGAGTGATGCTTACAATTATCTTTTTTCTTCCTGAAATCTCATTATTTATAACTCTTTGCTTTGTTATTTTAGTGGTTGCTTTAGTGTTTATATTACATATCTTTAATTTATCACAGTTTTCTTTTGACGTATGATATTATACCATATGTCTATAGTATAAGAAAAGTTCAATATATTACTTCAGCTATTCTTATCTTGGTCTTTGTGTTATTTTTGTCATACAATTTACATTTAATTATGTTGTCTTTAATCTATACCTTCATAGATTAGGCTCAACATGGTGGACATGCTTACATAGGCATAAATAATATCAGCTTAATATTAATGACACTATATTCTTATTGTTTTTATTTAAAGTCAATTGTTCTTTAAGGAAATTTAGATAATAAGAAAAAGTCTATATATTTAACCCTGTAGTTACCATTTTTGATATTTTACTTCAGAATTTCCATCTAGCATCATTTTCCCTCTGTTGTAGTCAGTCTCCAAGTTTGCCTCCTTAATCTCCAATTTCTGGGGTTCATATCCTTCTGTGTTCCTTTCCCATCTTGTACGTCAACTGTGTGAGAGAGCCTGAGCCAGTACTGTGTAGATTACTTATATTCTCAACCAAATATTCGGATTCCTAGGAAAATTGAGTGCTGTTTTTCAGCAGAGACCCATCTGAGGTTAAGCCTATCTTACCTCACAGAGATTAGTTGGTGTAGCTTTTGTCATATTGAGTGGACTTCAATAAGATTCACAGAAGACTCAAAAAGAATTATATATGAAAAAGCATTGCCAGCTTGAACTGAAAGGGACAGAGCCCATTCACCATGAAAAGAGGCCTTTGTACCACCTCTGCCCTCTATCTCCTTCCCTCCTCCCCATTCTACTATTGGGAAGCAGGCTGAAAAACATTACTCAGCTACAAACATGTGCTACCTTCATGTAAAAGGAAGGAAGACAGAGAAGGCAGAAATAACAGCTGAGATGGCAGAGCTAAGAGCCATGAAGAATTTTTTCCAGGCCTTTAGAACTAATCAAGGTACTTCCAACATCTGCCTAACTGGATTTCAAGGTTCTATGTTGTGTCTCCTGTTTTACTCTCTTTTGAACATATATGTCTTTAGCGGATTTCCTATGCATATTCTGCCATTATATACTGCGTGAATGAGAGTCAAATAACTTAAATTTCACAGGTTAAGAGAAACCAGGCTTGAGGACAGTGTTATAGGAACTAAACCCAAGGAGCTTAATTCAGACTTAGACCTAATTTAGATGATAAGATTCTGATTCTGAGGTGACTTTTTAATGAGATGAGATTTTGTGAGCCTTGGGAAGGTGGACATATATTTTGCAGGTGGCAGGTACATTAACCTTTGGAGTCAGAGGGCAGACTGTGGTAGCTAGCCTGAAATAAACCTCAACGATTCCTACATTCTGATCATCGTAACCGTGTGTAGTCTCCTACCACATTGTATGAGGGTTTGCCTGTGAGACCAGTAACATCATACAGAAGAAGTGATGGATTCTGCTTCCAAGGTTAGGTCAAAAAAGACTGTAGTTTCCATAATGAGATTCTCTCTCTCTTTCTGTGTGTGTGTGTGTGTGTGTGTGTGTGTGTGTGTGTGTGTGTTTCTGATCACTTGTTCTTTGCGAAGCCACCTGTCATGTCATGAGGACATCTAGGCACCTTGGTAGAAATTCTCAAGCCCCCACTGAGTACTGAAATAACCAAAGCCCCAGCTGACAAAGTGACAATATATGTGAGAGGTCCTGTACTAGAACCACCCAGCTAAGCCATTCTTGTACTCAAGAATCTCAGAAATTATGTGAGATAAATGCTTTTGGTTGTAAGTTACTAAGTTGTGGGATAATGTATTAATGCATGAATAGATATCTATTAATACATATTCTGCCTGAAATTTCTGTTAATATTTCTGTAATGCACATGTGCTGGGGATGAACACTTTCAGCTGTTACATTTCTGAAAAATCTTTATTTCACATTTATTATAAAAGTATATTTTTGCTAAGTATAGAATTTTAGGTGAACAGTCATTTTTATTTCAGTATTTTAAAGATGTTGATTCCTTTTTTCTCTTCTGTATTTGTTTTTACTAAGAAATTTGCTATCATCCTTAATCTTTTTTCTTCTGTACATAATGTGCTTTTATTTTCCCCTCTGCTTGCTTTAATTTTTTCTCTTGCATAATTGAATTTGAGCAATTTTATTATTGTAGTAGTCACCCTCTAATATAAGCCACAAGGATATTAACCTCCTGGTATTTAAGTGTTTGGTAATCTCCTTTCTTTTAAAGTGTGGTTGGGAGTTGTGACTTGATTCTAATCAATAGAATATGACAAAAGTGATAATCTTTATGATAAAGTAATCATCTTTATGATTAGGTTACATAAAGTAACGACTTCTGTCCTTGTAGTGAATTTCTTCTGTCCTTGTAGTGAATTTCTTCTGTCCTTGTAGTGAATTTCTTCTGACCTTATAGTGAATTTCTCCTTTGCTGGCTTTGATGAAGCAAGTTACCATGTTGGAGAACATGCTTGTTTATACTTGCTTGAATGACAGAAATGTAAAATTTTAACTTATTGGGTAATGGATATTTTTTAGTTCCTATATATTATCAAGTTTTATACTCAGATATCATTAAATTACTCTAAAGTAGTTTTATCTTTTTGGTCATGTTTTTAAATTATGTTAAGATTCACAATAGTAGGTTTTGGAGCCAATTATTCTCTACTCTATGGCAAAACTCTTCTGAATCCCCTACATGATGACCCATGAATCAAGGCATTTTCCAGGCACTCATAAGGGAACTGAGTACTGTTCTCTCTAATACATTCTAGACATTCTTTCCATGCATTATGTAGTTACCTTACTTATATGTTCTGGACAGTATTCTGCTGAATAGTTGAAAAAGACCCTTCACAGTTTTCCAGTATTCCCTTTTCATGCAAGTTTTTCCTCTCTGGTATGTGGTCCAATGAATTCATATCATCTTGCTGTTATTGAATATTCAGTCAGTCTTCTCAACCCAAGAAGCTCAAGAACTTCATCTGGATTATCTTTCCCTGCACCACCACTTGGAAATTCTCTTGAGGTAGTAATTTTGCCAATAGAAGGATCCACATCTCTTGTTTCCTATCTATCAGAGATCATTCTCTTTCATTGTCTGATGTTGTGTCTTGAAAAGTGTTGTTTACATATCATTTTTATTTGTTTCAGTTGGAAAGATAAATTTTTCTACCATTTTGGTCAAAAGCAGAAGTCTCTAAATATTATCTCTTAAAATTTTTATTTTCCAGTTGCTTCCTGCTAGAATATAAAGATACACTTTATTTTTTTTTGTAGGTTGGTCTTTTGTGCTGTAATCTTCCAAAATTCATATCTAATAGTTACTTCTGACTTTAGGTAAAAACGCTTCATTATTTCATTACTAAATAAATGTTACCTGTAGGCATTTTCACAGATGCCCTCTACCAGGTTGAGTAAGTTATCTTTCCTTCCTAGTTTTCTGAGAGTTTGTAGCATTTTTTGGGGAGGGTGTACTATTTGAGCATTTTGCTGTACCTTTGAGATCATAAGGCCTTTGTCCTTTAACCTATTAATATTGTGAATTACATTGATTTTCAAATATTAAACAAATCTTTCATTCCTTGGAAATATGTCCCAATTTTAAAAGTTGTATTATCACTTTTAAATAGGATTCCACTTTCTAATATATTGTTAAGAATTTTAGCATATATGTTCATAAGAGATATTGGTCAGTAATTTTTTCTACCTCTATTCCAGGGGTCCCCAAATCCGGTACCAGTTCATGGTATGTTAGGAACCGGGCCGCACAGCAGAAAGTGAGTGGCAGGTGAGAGAGCGAAGCTTCATCTATATTTACAGCAGCTCCCCGCCACTCTCATTACAGCCTGAGCTCCGCCTCCTGTCAGATCAGTGGCGGCATTAGATTCTCATAGAATCACGGACCCTACTGTGAACTGAGCATATGAGAGATCTAGGTTGCGAACTCCTTATAAGAATCTAATTCCTGATGATTTGAGGTGGAGCTGAGGTGGTGATGCTAGCACTGGGGAGTGGCTGCAAATAAAGATTATCATTAGCAGAGAGGTTTGACTGCACAGAGACCATAATAAATCAATTGCCTGCAGCCTCATAGCAAAACCCTATCAGTGAGTGGCAAGTGACAATTAAGCTACATCTAGTGGCAAGATTTATAGTGGCAAGTGAGTTGATGTACTTCAATTGTACAACTGCATCTGGCGTCAGGCTTTAAGTCAGAATCCGACACTTATTTTAGTCCGTGCGTGGCACGCCCATTATTTTATTTAGCACTTCCCTCCACGCCTCTTTCCCACACTGCGCACTTGTCTCAGTCACAGTTTTGGTAAGCCCATAAGCTAACCCTAGCCAAAATAAGTAAAAAACAAACATTGCAGAGAACTTTTTAAAAAGGGGGAAAGACTCAATGATGAGACAGCAGAAGACTCTAAGACTGCCAACAAAGGAAAGCTGCATTTAAAAGAAAATACCAAGAGTCCTACTTAAATTACGGGTTCAGTGAAACAGGTGATCCACATTCTCCATGCCTGCTTTGTATAATATGTTGTGACCGGCTATCCAATGAAGCCATGAAACTTTCAAAACTGCTTTGCCACATGGAGACCAAGCACCCTGCATTAAAAGACAAGACTCTGTAGTTTCTCAAAAGAAAAAAAAAATGTTAACAGGAAGAACAGAAGCAATTATTGAAGGCCACCACTTCATCAAATGTGTCTGCACTGAGAGTATAATTCTTAGTCGCCAATTGCATTGCTAAAGCTAAGAAGCCCTTTACTGTTGGTGAAGAGTTGATCCTGCCTGTTGCTAAGGACATTTGTTGTGAACTTTTAGAGGAGGTTGCAGTTCAAATGGTGGCACATATTCCTCTTTTGGCTGGCACCATAGCTAGATGAAAATAACAGAGGATATTGAGGCACAATTGTTAGAGAGTATTAATGAGTCACCATGATATGCAATCCAGGTTGATGGGTTTATTGATGTTGACAACAAGGCAACAATGCTTGTTTTTGTGTGATATATTTTTCAGGAGGATGTGCATGCAGATATGTTATGTGCACTTTTGTTGCCAACGAACACCACAGCTGCAGAACTATTCAAGTCTTTGAATGATTACATGTCAGGAAAACTGAATTGGTCATTTTGTGTCAGTATATGCATGGACAGAGTGACTATGACTGGACAGGTTTCTGGTTTCACTACTTGGGTCAAAGAGGTCGCTTCTGAATGTGAGTCTACGCACTGTGTCATCCATAGAGAAATGCTGGGTAGCCAAAAAATGTCGCCTGAACTTAACAACGTTTGGCAGGATGTGATTAATATTATCAACAACATTAAAGACACGTCTGTTTGTGCAGCCCTGTGAGGATATTGATGCAGAGGACACATGTCTTCTCTTATACAAAGAAGTGAGATGGCTTTCTAAAGGCAGATCACCGGCCAGAGTTGTTGAGTTACGAGAGCCACTCCAGAGATTTCTTTTAGAAACGCAGTCACCACTGGCAGCACATTTCAGTGACACAGAATGGGTCTCAAAACTTGCTTGTGACATATTCAATCTGCTCAATGAACTCAATATGTCACTTCAAGTGAGAACGCCAACTTGTTCAAGTTGGCAGATAAAGTGGCTGCATTCAAAGCCAAACTGGAATTTTGGGGGCGATGAGAGAATATTGGGATTTTTGACATGTTTCAAACATTAGCAGAAATTTCAAAAGAGACTGAGCCAGAGCTTTCTTTCTCCCAGCTGGTGCATGATCACCTATCTCAGCTTTCGAAAGACTTTGAGCATTACTTCCCAAGCACAAAAGACCCCCAAACTGGGAAGGAATGGATCCGCGACCAATTGGTGAATAAGCCAGGTGAATCGACATGGTGCATACTAGAAGAGGACCAACTGCTTGAGATCGCAAATGATGGTGGTCTTAAAAGTACATTTGAGACAACTTCAAATCTCCATGTGTTCTGGTTTAAAGTCAAGGCAGAATATCCTGACATTGCCACAAAAGAACTGAAAAGCCTGCTTCCATTTCCAAAATCCGATCTTTGTGAAGCAGGGTTTCCTGCAGTGACAGCAACAAAAATGGGATTATGGTGTAGACTGGACATAAGCAACACACTTTGGGTGTCACTGTCTCCCATCACCCCCAGATGGGACCACCTATTTGAAGAAAAACAAGCTCAGGTCTCCCACCAATTCTGCATTATGGTGAGTTGTATAATTATTTCATTATATATTACAATGTAATAATAATAGAAATAAAGTGAACAATAAATGTAATGTGCTTGAATGATCCTTCAACCTGCCCCACCCCGGTCTGTGGAAAAATTGTCTTCCACGAAACTGGTCCCTGGTGCCAAAAAGTTGGGGACCACTGCTCTATGCTTTGCAATATTTGGCATTTTTTTTGTTCTCACTGACAAAGTTGGGAAGAGTTTTCATTTATTACCTTTAATAAGTATTACATAGTGAAAAAGACAACCTATTTTCCATAATCTTGCATGTCTTTTGATTCAGTTTTCAATAGCAAATTCTCAAATTTGTTAATTTATGTTTTGTATTGTATTATTAGGAAAATATAAGTCTCTTGATCAGGGCCTTCATTAGGAAAAGGGATCTAAATATAATTTATATATTAGTGCTTTTTATTATTTCTATAACTTTATTTATTTTTTTATTTATTCATTTTTGGCTGTGTTGGGTCTTCGTTGCTGCGTGCGGGCTTTCTCTAGTTGCAAGGAGTGGGGGCTACAATTTGTTGCTGTGTGTGGGCTTCTCATTGCAGTGGCTCCTCTTGTGGAGCATGGGCTCTAGGTGCATGGGCTTCAGTAGCAGTGGCTCACAGGATCTAGAGCGCAGGCTCAGTAGTTGCTCCATGACATGTGGGATCTTCCCAGACCAGGGTTCAACCCCTTGAGCCCTGCATTGGCAGGCAGATTCTTAACCACTGCACCACCAGGGAAGTACTACTGCTCTTCATTTTTAATGAAATGTTATATTTGCTTGTATTTATGGTAATAATAGTGGAATTTCCTTTATTACTTTGATAAAACATTTTTAATTACATAAATTTAATTATATAAGTAAATTTTAAAATATATTAAATAACATATTTTTCATGACATGCAGAAAAGACACAATTAGTGAGAGTGGCACATAGATGGTAGAAGTTTGAGAAATACTGCCTTAGTACAGAGCAACTTTATACTAACTTTGCAAATTAAACATATTGATGTGGAAAATGAGAGTTACAGAGGATAACTTGTTCAAATCATAAAGCAAGAAAGTTACTGACAAACATAAGATTTAAATTTAGTTTTTCCTCCCTTTAGAGTTTAAATTGTTAACTGATACTTTATTTATCTCTCAAGTTCCTTTGCTAGAAAGTTATCACATCCATAGCTTTATCATAGAAATTCACCAGCTATTACCAGAAGTGGTGCATTTCAGTAAACAAGGTTGAAAACTTCATTGTTAAGTTGTACTGAAAAGTGTGTAACTGCAAAATATTTGTACCTATATATTGACCATGAAAATCTATCTAGATTTTTTAAAATTGTGTACTTAATCATTTATTTTTGCCATATAACTGATGGATAGACTCATACAGTTTGCT